>NC_086330.1:129927352-130234945 GCF_032445375.1 Bacillus rossius redtenbacheri | reverse complement strand
CATCTCATACAGTTTGCATGCAATGCGAATTCACGCACTTAATTTGCGCTAGAGAGTTGCTGTTTGCAGAAATAGCCTCAACAAAGGACGATAACTACAAATCATACTAAGTGCTTCGTTTTTTAAACGCTTTAATTGGAGATTTTTTTTTTTGTAAATACATAATATTTTTGTATGAGTTCACCACTTAAAAATAAAAATAAAAAGATACGGACATATTTTTCTAACTAGTCACAATTTTCTATAGTATCAAAAATCAATTGAATTTTGAAACTCAAAAGCGATTGACCCTTTCATCATATTTATCGTACATAAATAATTATCCCAGAAGGGATTGTATACACAACAGTCACATAGTTAGGACGAAATGACTAATAGAGCCTTTTAGGTTACTATAGTGTCGTGGACTAACAAAATAACATAGTGCATGTTCTTTCACCTCATATTTTATGAGTTGTGCCTTCGCGAAATAAATTATGAGAATTAGGATTTGAATGATAGGTTGTCATCGTTTTATTTATTGAATTAAAACTGCATTCCGTGATACCAGTTTAAGTTTTTTTTTCCTATTTTAATACTATAATAATATTTTTTCTAGAAATAATTGCGTGATCAATAAATAGTTCCTGCATGAAAACTATGAAATGGTTTTCACTTTTAGATTATTGTTACTAATTGTTTTAGCCTGTCATAAAAACCCACATAAGTACAGACATTTATTTATACAGTTAGACTGTTGTCAAATACGGGGCCATAAACTAATTTTACTGCGCAGCTCGAACGCAAAGTCTACCTGATCGCCAGTCTATGGTTCCGCGCCTCCCTGCGTCGAATGCGGCGGCGGTGACGCATTACTACGGGCGCGATGTATTTGTTGTGGGACTGTGGCGCTTAACACATGTCTCTCGGGATCATTCGGCCATGTTCATGCGTGTTCGCCGCTCGATGCACAATACTCGGGAGCTCGTCAACCGTCATCAGTCACCTTCATGTGCTCCATCGGCCACCTGTGAACTAGAGAACACTGATGCCTTCTGCAGGGCGCCCTGCCGCAACTGCACAGAAAATAAAAACGTCCTATACTTGTGCAAAATATTCCCTTAAAAACAGTTTGACAAAAATTGTATGTACAACACATGGTTATGGTTATTTTGCATACATGATATACGTTTTTTTCTAAATACTGAGTATTTCTTACGAAGCATATATATTTTTAAACCATGTAAAAGATAATTGAATATTCATTAATTGTACTTTTATTTTTTTATACTTTACTCATGAATGTGCGCAGTTAATACTGGGAAGCTATTCAGGGAACGGTTGACAAATAACTTCAGCTATTGAAGGCATTGGGACAACACAAAGTATGAATGCACGTGTAACAATACGATCCAGTATTACCGCGAACACTATTTTGTAGTAATACAATTGTTTTCCTTTTAACGTACAAATTTACAAATATATGTTATTTTACATGAAAATTTCTGTTCCATTTACAAAAAAAAATGTATATTACAGTGTATACTTGCTGTATTACGCTTGCCGCTACAGTGACCACAGAGAGCCGAGTGCAGCTACGTGAAGCAACAAGTCCGATAAACGAAAGTGTGGCCTAGTGTGCGGAAGTAAGCGGTGGCACTTGCGAAAAATCCTTTGTAAACTTATTACACGCAATTAAGAAGCTCAACTGTAAATAGAACAGTTTGATGGTTAGAGACCGGAAATAATTCGCGGATTCATTTCGTGAAATGTTAAAATCAAAATAATTATACTTTTGTGCTGTTACTGCTATTTTTTCAGTGTTAACCTGGAGGACCCTTGAACCGATTAGAGATCCTCAATCAAAGAAGTATCGAATCAGCAGTTACCCAGTTGAGACGTCTCACGAGTCAGCAGCCAATGAACAGGTGAAAGTTTACCCACGTATACAGAGGATCGTGGAGTCTATCTTGGATGTCATTGAAATCGCGAATTTTTCTATTACCTCCTGATAATACATGACGGTATTTACCTCGTAATGAGTTTCGTATTATCAGTAAATATTGTGAACATGACCCATATTTATATGACGTATTTTCTCAAGATGATGTGGCAGAATCTCCTCGCAAATCACTCTGTATATTTAAAAAAACATCATGAAACAAACTAAGGTTAGCTTCACCGTGTTATATACAAATATGAAAACACTTTATTCACAATAATTTTTAATCCTTTAGACAACTAGAGGGCAACGTGAGTTCATAAACTTAAGCCTTTTCCTTCACAACCCACCATTTTTTGAAGCTATGTTATTTTTAAGTTTGTTAGACATTTCATTGGCATGCATTAAGTTCTGAAACAGTTAAGGCAACGTTTTGTGAAGTGACCCTGCATAAGATACAGTAAGTGTCTGTGTAAATGAGTGTGGTGCGTTGACGCAGTATTGTTTACACGGTGATTTGTTGTTTACAATCTAATGAACATTTCTGTACGTTCTCAGTCGCAAAAATTCAGTACGCTTAATTATTAACTATCAGTCTCTGTGTTAGGATCTTACATTTGGCAAAGCAAAAGGTCCCGGGTGCAATTATCGAACGGGTTCAGAATTTTTTACATCTGAAAAATGTCCTTCCCAGGAAGACATTGAAAAACCATTGCAGAACCTTCTCCCCTAGTTTTCCGTTGAAATCTCCTCACAGCGATTACTAACTTCTTTAATTCACCCCTGGCCTGTTCACCACATAATCATAAATTTATATGTTTTACAAGCATAAACTAAACAAATATTTTTACTTTGACTAAACAGTCAAAAATGAAATTATTGTTTTGGAGAACCCGTTTGTAAATCTGTGCACGGATGGTTTATAGAACGCCACGTCATATTGCTTTCCTTTTATTTTCAGGAGAGCAGATTTTTGATTGTTTTAATATTTATTTCATTTTAGATTTTTTCGCAAGTTGTAGGAATGGCTTTATCAAACTTGAACACATTTTTCTTTAACTTTAGCTTGACTTAAAATAATACCTTTAACAGGGGATGGCCAAATCTGAATGATTACATAAAAAGTATGTAAAGCCTTTTTTTTCCTTCAGTTAATTCTTGCGCCATGTTGGTTAGACACCCAAAACATTGGCTAAAGTGTAGAAAAAAAATTTTAATTCTTTTTTTTTTATGAAAGTGACTGTTTTTAACGACGGAGATTCTAATTCATTTTTACTAACCACCATCCGACGTTATCAAGCGTCATTTACACAATGTTCTGGGAGGGACAATATGTCGATGGCGAGGTTAAAACGTGATTTCTACTAATCACAGCATGCCGTGTCCTGACACTTCCTAACTCCATGATCTTTAATATTTGTTTAGCCTTTTTTCTAATTTTTTTAGAGAGACAGTTTCGTATATTCATACGATTTACCGCGGGTTCGTAAAGGATATCCCAATTAAAGATTTTTATCAGACTACACAGTTTTATTTATTTCCACTATTTATGTCACTTAAATTAATCTTCTAAGATGGCTGATAATTAACTTCAAATAAAGAAATGTCTATTCCCCAGTCACTCGTTCCACACACCTCGCTGGGCCGTTCCTCTGACGCAACTCTCGCCGCAGCACCCCTCGTGGGTCTCCGCCGCAGGACTCCGTCGCCACACTCCGCCGCCGCCATCGCACTTCCCTTCGCCGAGGTTCCGCTCGACTCCTCGCTCGCCACTTCGTTCGGGACTCCGCCGCGCCCGCGACTCTATCGCCCGGAAACTCCGCCGCGGGAAAACTCCCGACTCCACTGAACTCTCTCACTCCCTGCCCTGGAACCTTCGTCCAAGGACTTCGCCAATCTGCCGCACCCGCGGCACTATCGCCCGGAAACTCCGCCGCGGGAGAACTCCCGACTCAACACTCCGAACTCCACTCAGTCTCACTCGAAGGCCGGCCCTACCTCCTTATATAGCCCTTGGGTTCCCGTCCAGAACAATCGGGCATGTCTCCGAGATATCGCGCGACCTTCGCCGTCGAAACGCCCAGAAACGCGTAGTGAGTCCTGTCGAAGGACGCGGCGGCTGCTCAAAGAACGCCGATAAACGCAACAAGCATCGGGTTCCCACAAAACGCGCCGATAAACATGTCTGAGTCCTTTTATGCCGCAGTGCGGCCTCTTTTAAGTAACTCGATCTGAGGCAGGTGCGCGCTGCGACGGTCAGGATGTCGCGAGATAGTATGACACGAGATACCAGGGAGAGGATGCGGGTGGAAGGGGCGCAGACAGGCCGAACGAGCGCGGCGATGCCAAGCACTGCAGCCAAACGCGATCGTAACAATATGATCTACACTTTGGTCATATTGGTAGGCGTACTGTATACCAATACATAGAGCAAACAATTTACGTCATGGACATGGAGACAACTATGTTTAATAAAAAATGCATAGTGTTCTTTAACTCCGAAGTACATAAATACAAACAAAGTATTAAAATTAATGACGTTATACAGTGGAAAAATAACAAGTATTAAACATTTCATCAACACATTTATGTAGGAGTTAAAAAATGACAATATTATTTTAGTGGATGAATTAATTGGATTTACCAAGAACCTCTAGAAAATAAATCTTTTCCGTAAAACAGGAGTTAGTTGACAAACTATGCAGCATTCATCGGATGCCCAAGAGTTTCATTAATGTTACCAAAAATTAGTGAATGTCTATGGAATATTAAACAAAAAATAATACAGTTTCTGCAATTACGCATTCGTGCAAAACAGGGGTAGTTAATTTGCTTTAAATTAGAAGAACAAACCTTTTACGAATTGCGTTAATCGTCTGGCTAGAGCTAACCTTCACCAACAGTAGAAACATGGCACCGAAATGAATTGTTTCGCATGTGTAATTGCTTTGTTAACAGCGAACTCTACGAGACCAGAAGTTGCGACCAGGCACAACGAAAGCAGGACACAAGGCAACAAACACAGCTAATAGCTGAACAAACACGAGGCTGTATACATTCAGGATTGTGGGACATTTATTTTTATTCTTTAATATGAAGAGAACAGTACATATGTTGTCATGACATTTTTACGATGTTATAATATAATATTACTTACGAACACTGTTTTTAAAGAGTATTGAAGGTTTCATTTTTATTGCAAAAATTTAGAAACGTTTATAGTCCATCGGAAATCCTCATGAATATTTTAACCTTGAAATAAAATAATTTCTCGTTTCTCGCGTGCCTGTAGGCAATAACGATAGGACGAAGACTGTGGAGAGGGATGTCTGGGGTTGCTTAAACAACGTACTGTTTGACGTGATAACGTCTTATAAATCGATGAACGCCGCCTGCACTCACGAAAAAGCATGACTCATTATCACGTTCCGCCTGAGCCGAGCGTGCAAGAACCGGCCAACCACCGTGCGAGAAAAGCTTCTATAATATCAAACAGGTTAAGGCGGGCTTTTTTAAAGCAGCAATTTAAAAAATTTGATTTATTTGTCAAATTTATTAATTTCAAATTAACAATTTATTGACATTGATTTGATTTCAGATTATTATTAATATAACTAATTATTCGTGATTATAATTAAACAAATTATTCAAATTAAATTTGCAAAAAAGTAAATAATTTTTGAATATTAAATGTATGAAATTTTTATCAATGTTTTCTTATGACGTTATCACGTAAAATTATCGTCCGTAAACCGACATTACGGACAATACCCTTTTTTATGTTGTAAATTGAACATAAATATTCATTTAATATAATGGATGGTTATAAATTTTTTACATTAAAGTTGAAAAAACTGTATCATTACAAAATAGTGTTCACAGTAATTTTGGGTTTCGGATTCTTACCCGATCATTTATGCCTTGTTTTGTCCCAGTGCCTCCTATAGTTAAAGCTATTTGTAAAACGATCTATAAATAGCTTTCTAGTATTAACATCGCACATTAATAAACATAATGAAAAAATTAAGTCCAATTATTGCATTTGTTATTATTTTTTTCCCCATTTTTTAAAACATTAGGCTTGAATGAAAAATAATTAAAATATTAATAAATGCGCCAATTTTCGTAATAAGTACTCAGTATTATATCGATAAACAAATTTCATTAATTCAAAAATAAACAAAGATTTTTTTTTGTAAAATTACAAACTAATAATTGGCAACTAGTCTTCAAGGAAATTTTTTGAAAAGTACAGAATTTGTTTTCTGTGAACCACGTTTTTTGCATTCAAAACTCAAGAAATGTAGTATTTTTGATAAACTTGTTTCCACGTGTGGCAGTAAAATACTGGAGCGAGGTGTCGCAGAGGTAAGCTGCTATCGCCCAGCCAACCTGATGTAAGTTTTCCATCGCTTCCCGAGTTCACTGGGGTGGTTTCTTACAGCTTGTCTTGGACGATCCCTTCCCTTAAACACCTGCGATGTTTTGTTATGTGTTAGCATACTTAAAACACGTTATTAACCCTTTCCTGCCTGGCGGTACTTGTGAGTCCCACAATGTTTGAAGCCCCATAGAAATAGTGTGTGCATGTTTGAAACCACTTGCTGCCTGTCGGGACCTCTGGGTCCCTGTATAGCTCCGCTCTGCCAGTTGTCGAAGAAGTTCGATTGACAGCCGAGAGGTTGCAGCACTAATACGGCAGCGCTGCACCAGTCTGGAGCGCTCTTTTTTTTGTTCGTTGAGCTGGACATATGATAAATGCCTGTCAGGACTTAAAATTCCCATCATTAAAAAAATATTAAATATAAATTTAAAAAAATTGGAAAAAAATTGTGGTCTCCTTTCATGCCTACTTAAATATAAAAATGAAATAGAAATTACAAAATTCAATTTTTTTACATTTCTAGGCAGGAAAGGGTTAAGAAATAAAAATAATCTTTACAACTATTTGTGTCAATGCTACCTGTCCTCCAGAGGCTATTGCGTGAGAAAGGGTGAGAAATATTTGGATTTTGGGGGTGGGGGTGAGAAGCTAAAACCCCCTCCACCCGTACGATCGCAGTTATATGAAGTACTGGTAATTTTCTTTGTTTCTGCGACTACCTGTCTCCAAATACATTTCACAAGACGTAACGCGGGGAAATTGAACTGTTTGGTAGTCTTTGTTTCACTTTGCCAATACTGTAGCACACTACGATCGGCGAATGAAGACTGATCCTCCAGTTTGAGACATATGTAGCTAGTTGCAGCCACATGCAGCCAAATGTATAGCCGTGTGTATGTAGCCAAATGCAGCCCTGTGTAGCCAAAGGTCTATATATTTATGCCAAAGGTCTGTATGTGTAAGCCAAAAGTCTGAATGTGTAGCCAAATGTGTAGCCGTTTTTAGCCAAATTTATAGTTGTGTGTTGCCAAATGTGTATCCATGTGTCGAAAAATGTGTAGCCGAGTGAAGCAAAATGTTTAGCCGGACGTAGCCAAATGTGTAGTCATATTGAGCCATTTTAAGCAATAAGTAACTGTTCAACCTGATATAACATTATTGTACGTAAATTCTCGTGTTTTGGCGACTTCTACAAATATTTACATACACTACCAACATCGCCTACAGTAACGTCGATAGAGAAGACTTTAATGGCTCCAGTTTCCTTAGAAGAGGAGACCCCAATGTCTACATTAATATCATGAGAATCAGCTTTCGTGGAGCCATCGTAAATGAACGCCGGAGGTTACCCGACGATTTCCAAGAATCGATGACATCACTGAGGACAAATGTTCTCAAACAACGGTACAACAGTATGCTAGGCCACATGAGGTGGCATAATTTCTAATAATCCACCTTGCATGAAGTTTAGCTGCAAGAACTTTTTCTTTCGTAAGCAGTTTACGAAATACACTTGAAGACATGATAAGATCATGCTACGCGACAGGCAGTGAAGTTATCAACTCAACAAAGCATCGATGTGCTTAAGTTTACATAAAAAAAGTACATTGCCAACAACATTACTATCTGTCTAGGACATAAAATGTTCGTTGTCATCGTTTAGACATCTTTGCAACTACTGTGTGTTATGTAGTTCGCTTTTGCACGAATACACGAAAAGAGCAACTGGCTGATGAATCTCTCTCGTATGAAGTTCAGTTGGGATAAGTGCCATATTCGGTCGGGGTGCTGTCAAAACTTAGAAACACAACTTAGAAACAAAACTTAGAAACACATAACTTAGAAACACACAACATAAAATATTCTAAGTTATGCCTGTTCTAAGTTGTGTGTTTCTAAGTTATGATAGTTATAGTTATGTGGTTCGGAGTTGTGTGTTTCTAAGTTATGAAAGATCTAAGTTGTGTGTTTCGAAGTTGTGATAGTTCTCAGTTATGACTTTCAACGTTACGCCTTTTTTAAGTTGCATGGTTCTGCGTTACGTGTTTCTAAGTTACGTGTTTCAAAGTTATAACAGTTCTAAGGTGTGTGTTTCTAAGTTGTGATGGTTCTAAGTTATGACTTTCTACGTTACGACGTTTCTAAGTTGTGTGGTTCTGTGTTACGTGTTTCTAAGTTTCGTGTTTCTAAGTTATGACAGTTCTAAGTTGTGTGGTTCGGCGTTGCGTGTTTTTAAGTTAGTGTTTCTAAGTTATGACAGTTCTAAGTTGTGAGTTTCTAAGTTGTATTTTTCTAAGTTATGACTGTCTAAGTTAAGACGTTTCTAAGTGTGTTTCTGAGTTACGTGTTTCTAAGTTAAGACAGTTCTAAGTTGTGTGTTTTAAAGCTGTGATAGTTCTAAGTTATGACTTTCTACGTTACAACGTTTCTACGTTGTGTGATTCTGCGTTGCGTTTTTCTAAGTTACGTATTTCAAAGTTATGACATTTCTAAGTTGTGTGGTTCTGCGTTGCGTGTTTCTAAGTTACGTGTTTCTAAGCAATGACAGTTCTAAGTTGTGTGTTTCTAAGTTGTGATAGTTCTAAGTTATGACTTTCTACGTTACGCCTTTTTTAAGTTGCGTGGTTCTGCGTTGCATGTTTCTAAGTTATGTCAGTTCTAAGTTGTGAGTTACTAAGTTGTGATAGTTCTATGTTATGACTGTCTAAGTTACGACGTTTCTAAGTTGTGTGATTCTGCGTTACGTGTTTCTAAGTTACGTTTTTCTAAGTTATGATGCTTCTAACTTATGACATTTCTAAGTTACGTGGATTTTTTTGAGGTTTAAGTTATGACTGTTCTAAGTTGTGTGTTTCTAAGTTATGTGTGGTTCCCTATGCGGTCTACTCGTATTGTTGGTTTGAGACAACATGCGAAAAACAAATGCAAAGTTGAAGTTCGTTTGCCCACTGTGCAACAGCATGTGGAAATTTCTACTTCTCAGTTTAGGGTGGGGACTCACACGCTCCCCGGCCTATGTCGTAAAGCTGATGTGCAGCAAACATTCGCGTTGAGTTTGACACAACATATATACTGAAATAATTACCTAAAATTGAAGCCAATACCTTGGGTGAATTGGTTTTCAAAAAACCAACCACTAAACCTTACATAAAACACACTTTACTGAAAAAATATTTTTTTTATCACGGAAACAAAACATTTTATGTAAAAACGCTAACAGAAATTTAAAATAAGAATGATGAAAACGTGGGACCAAAACATTTTTGTCGGTAAATTCTATTGTAGATATTTGTGTAGAAACATTTTTACTGCGCCCAAAAGTGCAAGCAAAATTTGAGCTTTTTAAAAATTTAATTACGTTACATATTATTTTAATTTTTTCTCGTAATTTAACCTCAGATTCCATGCTACTAGTACTGTAAAATTTTAATTTAACAGTAAAAATAATAACCTTACGCTCTTACTTGACTACATGGATTTTTTTTTATTATTATCTAGCCTACATCCGTATATTTATTTATAAAAAATAGCTTTTAATTTTCTGGCATTCGAAAAGACCCATGGTTTGTACATCACTTCAGCAGACCTGACTTCTGCTTTCCATAATTTTCTTAAAATGACCCCATAGAAAATGCTGGGGCGAATAAAAAAAAGATAAAAAAAGAATGTGCAGCAAATTTTAAAGTCAAATTTTTATTTTATTGAGCTGTTAATAAACGATAAATGATCACTGGTAATAGTCATTTTCACTTATTTACGCTGGACTCCACTCAAGTTAACACGTCACTTCTGTGCTTGTCCTGAACCCAGCTCACAGTAGGGTACGAGGTATCAGCTACCAGATATAACAATTGCAGATACGTTCATAGTTTGTGAACGTCTTCGTATGAGCGTGAATGCAGATTAATAAATTTATAGGATAGCTTATTTGATCTTTTTTTTAAATACGTTACGAAGTTCTACCAAAACCAATTTACCACTAAAACATTTTAACATTATATTTTTCTGAATTTACTTTAGATCAAGCTTAAATTAGAGAATGTTAATGTTTTTGAATCACGGGTGTATTGATACCAAAGGTAGGTAGAATTTAATCATGATTCCAATCTATTTAATTCTACAATAATTTATCGTAAGATTTAAAATAAGCAGCAATTTTAACGATAATAAACGAAAAATCGATTCATAAAAATATAAGTGAATTCAATTGCGTAATACGAATCATTTTCTAGGTAATTGTAAACAGAAATCATCAGAAAGCGAAATTGAACAAGGAAAAAATACATTTTTTAAGTTGTGCATTTAGATAGCTGTGATCATCATCAACCTTGCGCTAAGTGCTGACTTTTTGTAGCTAGTTCATTAATTTCACCTGGTGAATATATAATTTTTATTCCATTATTTTTTATTATTGTAAAAATGAAATAGTAATGTGGTATTATTTTCTTCTCTTTTTTCCTAAACATTTATGATCCTCTTAAAAGTTACATCAGTTGAGAAAATTTCAAAAATTAATGTCAGTGTTATTTTAATATATACAACTACATGCATTGAAAATGTTTTTTTAAAAATTAATTCCAGCACACACACACACACCTAAAACGAAAACTCGTTTAAGGTTTTGGCATTCAAACACTCCTCGAGAGCGTAAAAGTCATATTTTCAAAATCGTTCTTATTTAAAATTGAATAACTTTATTCGTGTAGCACGAAAGCGTCGCGCAAATAAGTATATTCCGTTGTGCTATTGTAACCGGGAGCAACTAGTACATTAAACGCTTCGTAAGATACACAGAAAAAAATGTCCTGTACTTTTACAGAAAATGTCTTTGGAAACCAGTTGCCAAAAAAAAAAAGGTTGCATAATACAAAAAATATAAAGTAATTTTGTATAACACATAGCTATGATTATTTTGCATAAATGATTTACTTTTTTCGAAATAATACTGAGTACTTCTTACGAAAATATGATATTTTTAATTTATGTTTAATTTAAGCATATTATTTTTTAAAACATGTGTAAGATAATCTAATATTTAAAAAATCTGACTTTATTTTGATGTATTATGCTTATTATGTCCATAGGTACTATTTGAAAGTTTCTGAGGGAATGGTTTACAAATAACTTTAACTATTGTAGGTACTGGGAAAGCACAAAACACAAGCCAGGTTAAGAACCCGAACCAGAATTACTGCGAACATTATTTGCTAGTGATACAGTTGTTTTCATGTAAACGTAAAAATTTACCAACATCTGTAATTTTACATAAATATTTCTGTTTCATTTACGAAAAAAAAAAAAATGTAATTTAACGGTGTATAAGAGGGCGGTCGAAGTCGAAAGGACGGTCGATACTGCACCAGTGTTCGAAATCCGCAGCGCACCCATTGAATTCTCTCTTTCTTTCTCCCCCAGTGGGTTAGGAAGAAGCGAGGGGTAACAAACAGCTTGTCTGGGAAGTTACCGCGGCAGACATAAGACGGGAGGGGAGTGCGGGATGGGTCTGAAGTCATATATACACACACCACTCCGCAGCCGAGCTTGCCCTTTTTTTTACTTTGGAAAAGTTGGCGCGGGAAAGCGGCGCTCATTAGCATTCGGCGCGGCGCGTCCGTGCCGCAGCGCCGCTTTCCTGGCCGATGTTCCCCGCCGAGGCCATCATCTTCCAGCTTCTCTTCGCTCTCCGTCTCTCTTCCCGCAGCTCTTCTCCCTCGTGTAACACCCCCACCCCCAATTGCGCTCGCGGGGTGTTGGGGGTGGGGGGTGTTTGGCAGCGCGCGAGTGTAAGCAAATACTGTAGAGGGAGAATACAGGACAGCTCGCTCGTTTTCGCGAGAAGCCTACGGTGCTGCGCTCTCGCGGCTCGGCGTGATGACTACCCCTAGCTGCCGCGACCACGGCCGCGCCATACGAAAACCTCTGAAACTAAACTCGCTGAAGTACAAAGAGTAACGGTCAGAATTGAAAGGAATTATTATTAAATATTTTTTTTAAAATTCTATTGCCTTATAAAACGTACAAATTTTCCCCAAGTCAAAATATTTCTCTTAGAAAAACATACTATCGTGAGTTGTAATATTTCCCACTTCCCGCATCAGTGCATCACATTCATATAGCTATGAAACAGTATGATTATGCAAAATTTTTGTACCCTAAAAAGCCTATTCAATATTTCTTGCAGGAATGTCAAATTAAAAATGATTATATTGATTGAGAAACCCACTGAAATCGAAATGTGTGACGAATGCTTCAAACTTTTTGTTAACAAATATTTTAATGTCATAATCAATTGGTTTATAAAAGGTGTAAACGATGAATGCGGGAGAACCCGGAGTAAAGAAAACAAAAAAGCAAAAAAAAAAGTCATGCACATGTAAATTGTATGGAATATCTAGCATAGCAGTGGTTATACGGTATGATCGGGGAAAATAAACTTCTTGCTACCTATTTAGGTACAGCTGGATAAAATTTTACAAGAATATTCGTCTCTTGTATATTATTTGCCTTTTTCATTTACAATGGAAGTGAATCTTGTAAAACTTGTTCTAGCTCTGGTACCATTGTAATAATGCATTTATTTAAATATTATTATTTTAAAGTAACGCGGTATTAATACATATTTAATATTTATGGTAGCTTAAGATGGTGCAATTGTAAGTTCTAATTTAAGGATTATATTGTTTATTTACATTGTGTCAAACACTATGTACTTCTACATATTTATGTCATACTGAAATTATGTATTTTTTCATCTCCCTTTAATTTTCAATATTATTTAAATGCCCATTTTTATTTAATTTCATAATATCGTGCTCAAATCTCTGTTAACTGTACATATAATTATTATATACTTATTATACACTATATGAACAACTGTAGGCCTACTCATTATATTGCACATATTCATAAAAAAACTTTTAACCAATAGGCTGTTGAACGATAGCAAATAAATAGTATTTAGTGGCTAAAAAATTTGGATAATTTAATTAATTCATTAGATAATTCCCTAAATGAACGAGGATTAACAATAGAATGCTTTGAAAATTTTTACTTCAATTTTCCTTGAAAATATGCTGTTCATTGTTAACTATTTTTTACATCGAAAGCAACTAACTTTTCAGCAAATATATTTACATCTGCATGGCCGCAAAGAATACGAGGGTCAACACAATTTTTTTCAAAATAATCTGTTGATTAGTCTAGGTGCAATGACGAGTTGAATTTAATACATTTTAGCCTTGGAATGCATGGCCGTGGGTGCTGTTATCACGCCGAGCCGCTAGGTAGCAGCGCTGACGCTCTTCGCCCGCGCGGCTGTGCTATTAGTATAGAGCTGTCCTGTATTCTCCCTCTACAGTATTTGGTGTAAGCTCGCAAGCATCGATTCTTCTGCGTGTGTTTTACAGATTTCGTGCATCCGAAAACAGCTAAGGAATTAAACGCCATCGTCGACGAACACTCATACTGATTTACTATTTTTTTCTTTTGGTGTGTACATGAAAACCGTACTGTGTCCCGTCATGCGACTTTGGCAGTTCGGCCATTTTTGTTTTTCGTGCGTAACCGGAGTTCACTGTAAACAAGGCAGGTTAAGATACATGGATGATTTCTTGCATCGCACGGTTACGTAAACAAGTGGTTCAGCTTTCACCTGCAAGAAAACTTTGTGAAATGCCACCACCAGGAGCCCATTTAAGGCCTGTCTACAATTGCACATGTCCCAAATTGAGTACGACTGATACTGATCGCTCTGATTGGTCAACTTGAACTTATATCGCCTTGGGTGGTCGGAATCTTACTGGTCCAAATACATTGGTCAACTAGAATATTTTGTCCCAATACGCGTGCTTTGGTATTACAGAAGAAGACGAACACTCTTATAACTGCGGTTTTCGGTTCTCGTTTCAAAAAGGTAAACAGGAAAATAAAACAGACTGCGTGGTAGGAAGCAAGAAGACCAAGACGAATGTTTGATTGGTGCTACCTGTGCGACCAACTCTTTTCCAAGGCCGGACACGCGGATTATATTTTGTCAGTGTGGTTAGAATTCATTTATTAGCATTCACTTTTGCCAAAAACCAGATAACTAAATATTTTTTAACTCCCACAACTTTCAAGTTTTATATGAGCATTCAAAACTTTACTGCGTAATATTTTACAACGCATGAAAACAATAAACTAAAACAATCGAGAAAAAAAATTTAACGCTCTGTATTTATCGCGCTCCAGCGACTACTTCAGAAGCCAGTTGATTGTAGACAGGACAGTTTCCCGTGTGACGAGAGGTCATTCACATTACGACATAAGCGCGGAACACCTCCAGGACGAGACAGTTGTAGACGGGCTTTTGAAGGTACGCACGGCGCAACCTTCCTTGAGGCACGTGCACAGAAGACAGCCTTGCCCAGATCCGAGGTCCCGAAGACAATATCGAGCCCCAGTCGGTCACTGAAATACAGCTGGCATCCTTCACGCGCCTCAGACCCTCCACTGAGACAGTAAGCCTGGTCTGGCAGAATGCTATCCACATTCCTAGGGTTATTTTTAGAAGCAGCACCAGGTCATCAGTGGCGGTCCCACACTTTGCGAGGCGTTGGTCATTTACATTTGCGGGGCCCTAATATTTTGGAGAGAGGTTTAACCAAGTGGTTATAGAGGCATGGAATACCTTTCTTCTCCCCCTACCCACGCCTTATCACAGAAAATGGGGAGTTTGAAAAAAAAAAGGGGAGGGACCCTTTCCGGAAATATTGAAAAGTAATTTCTATAAAACAAACAAAATTGTTTTTAAACTTTCTTGGACCACTGTAACTTAAGTTTCGACTATGGTTTCGCTTATATATATATATAAAGAAGTATTGATATTCTTTCCAAAAAAAATTATATTCAGGTTAGTTTGTACTAACGTACAAATCAGATGAATTCACAATTCTGTAGGTTTTTTTGGTACCCTAAAATGATTATTAAAATTCTAATTCTTCTTTTTCTTGGTTTGTTCATAATTTGTTTTTAGTTAAAAATATACAAACAAGGAAATAAAAATGAAAAAGGGTTGACTCGGTATCTCGGGCCTGTCGGTCAACATCGCCGCCACAGCGTCAGCAATTCGTTGGGGAGTTTACTTATGATTGCATAAAAATTGTGGATTTTTTGTTGTAATTATTATATTTATTTATTAGAAGTGACATTAAATTATTTTCCAACTAGAGGTTCGATCTATTATCTAAATTAATTCATAAATGTGAGATAAAACACTTGCTTGTCATGGTCACTAATGCAAACCTGCTTTATGGCAAGGAATCTGAGCAGACAGTCATATGAGCCCAATTTCCGAAATCTTTAATTATGGAATACCAGTTTGGTACCGTGTTGCATGGCAACCTCTAAAATTTCAAAGATACATTCAACGTTGCTGTAAAGTCGCATGAAAAAATGTGGTGAAGAAAATTACTTTTGAAGTTATATTACTTAAGACGAGTTATGAAAAAAATTATGAGAGTAAACTTTTACGATGCGCACGACAATGCAAAGAAATTTTCATAGGATGAAAAAAAAAGGCTACATACAAAGAAGGCTACATACAAAATAATATCATTTGGGCACAGCCTACAGGCGTAAGTCAATTTCGAATTACCTATTTATTCTGGAAATATTTTGGAAAACCCCATAAACTTCCGTATCATTTTAAGAACTAATGTACATGACATATTAATGTTCTTCAATATTACAAAATGATCTATTAAATATTTGCTCATTTTCTAAGCAGCGAAAATATTACAAATATCCAACATTGAATAGCTTAGAACGAATTTAATATTATATGCCAACTAAGATAATTATTTCTTTTTGACCTTCAAAAACTATTTCTCGTCCCTTTAACGTGGTTCTATAAAAATTTGGTTTACACCAAGGTTTAAGATAATATAAAGATGGTTTTAAATAAATTCAAACGCCTTTGATAGTTAATACTAAGATTGTGTTGATTTTTTTTAAATTTCAATCCATGTTATTATGTTAATAATTCTTTTCATCAAAAATTGTTCCATCAAAAATTGTTTCAGCCAAAGTTTCAGATGTTTAGTATGCAAACAATATATTGTAACGGACATAAGAGTATATCTATTGAAAAAAAATTATATTTTTTTTTACTTTCAAACCTTGTTATTTCCACCCCTTGTAGTAATGGCTGGGTAAAAAAATTATATTAACCAAATTTTTAGTAAATATTTAGATAGTTAAACAAAAATAAGATAGATTTGAAAGTGTACCGGGTAGGGGAGTTTTATTTAATTTCTCATTCCAGCCCCAGGATTTTTCTTTCCCTTGCAATAATGGTTTTATTATAAAAATTTGTTTCAGACAAAATTTTTTTGATAAAAATTATATGATTTACCAACAATTTGAAAGGATTTGATTGTGTGCCTACAAAGGGAGTTATGAATTTTTGTTGTTATTCAACTCCCGTTTATTCCACCCCTTGCAGTTATGTTTGGTCGTATGAAAAATTATTACTGAAGAAAGTTTTAGATAATATTTATACGGTTTGAAAAAAATTTGAATGGATTTAATAATGTGCATATTAAGGGAGTTATGATTTTTTTTTATTCTAACCCTTGTTTATTCTACCCCTTGCGGTAATGGTTGGTCGTATAAAAAATTATTTCAGACGAAAGTTTTGAATGATAATTTAGGGTTTTATAATAAAACATAACGGATCTAAACAGTGTACATGGTACGTAAATTATATATATATATATAAATTTTAATTTTACTCCTTTATTTTTTCAAGCCTTTGAAACAATGGTTTGTCTTATCAAAAATTGTTCTAGGCAAAAGATTTAGATAACAATTATAAGATAAATACAAAATGTATACGAATTTGATGTTGTGCCTATGAAGGGAGTTATGATTTTTTTGTCCTCCAACCCTTGTTTTTTCAACCCCTTGAGTTATGGTTGGTCGTACCAAAAACTTATTCATACAAATGATTTTGGTATTACTTCTACGAGTTAAATACGCTCTTACAGACGTGATATTTTCCATATTATGGAAGTTACAGTAATTTTTCTCATTTTCAAAAACCCTTTCCTATTTCTACACCTTAAATCGGATATTGCTCATTAACGAACTCGACCGAGATTTTTCACTAAAATAATTTCTTTATCAGTTTGTAAGTGATTTGTGAAATATTTCGAGTTATGGTGACCACAAAATTGTAATATATATATATATATATATAAATATAAACTTTTTAGTTGATCGTTTTGGGGTCTATGGACCATGAAACGAAAAACTATATTAAAGTTTTGCGAAAGTCGCACCATGGTTACGGCTAAATTTGGTAGTATTTCTTTTAAATCTACTTAAAAAGGCTTCATACAAAAAAAATTATATGTGAGGTTTTAAATGTATACTTTGCTGAATACTGGTCCATATATTTGAAAATAATATATGTATAGTGAATATTATTAATATAAATTGTTGTATATATTTTTCTAGTGTATTATCAAACGTATTTAATAAATAGGTTATGTTCCGCTATGTATATTTTATTTGCATTATATATTACAATAATATTTAATTAATAATTAATATTATTAAATTAGAATAAACCTTCAATTTTTTTAATAAATTCGTTATTAATTAAATTTTAATTTTGATTAATTTACTAAGTTAAATAATTAATTTTTACAGGTGTTTATGTTAATATTGAATAATAAGTATTTATTCAATTAGATTTCATTGATACTTTACAAACCGTATTTATAATCTCACTCCAATTCTTTTTATATTAATTATTTTCAAGCAAAATTAAAGTTAGGTGTTTTGTAACGCCAAGTAAGTATAATATGTAACGCGCGTACGTAAGTACACGTGCCCATTATTTTTTTTTCGATATGTAATCGAGCGAAGCCTTGGGTTGCCCGGATCGAGCCCACGGCATCTCTTTCCATCGAGTGACACGGTTTAGTTGCCATCTCCTGAACGCCTCGGGCCGCGCCGTGCCGGTATTGCGTGGAGGCCTAGGCGGGGGGAGGGGGTGTCGCCGGCGGCAACCACGCCCTCGCGGGACGCCGGCACGCGTCACGCACCCCGCCCGAGAGCGACGCCCCGCCCGTCCCCGCCCGTCCCCGCCCGACCCGCCCGATCCCGTGGCGAGGGTCGCAGCATCGCTCCGGGGATGGACTTTCAAACAGCTACCTGTCGAATTTTATCAGCTGCGTTATCTCAAAGTCGCGGTAGTAACGTTTGAAGATATATATAATTATATATATATATATATATATATAAATGTAAATGTTTGTTTGTTCAAAATCTTAAATCTCAGAAAAGTTCTTTACCGATTGACTTAAAATTTTAATACAACGATTGCATAAGAATACGCGCGTGTTTTATATACCTATGTCACGCCTGTGACAGTTTAAAATTAAAATAACAATTTAGATAGGTAAAAATATAAATTTTTAATATGTTTATTGCTATAGAGTGACATATATAGCTATATAGAAATATATGTAGATATAGGTATACATAGTATATATATAGAGAGATAGAGCTAAATAAAGATATAGAAAAGTAGACATAAATTTAGTTAGATAATTAGTAAGATAGAGAGCTATACAGAGATATACATACAGAGATAGAGATATAGGTATAATTAGATAGAGATAGATGCTTTGTATGTGTGTACATACTTCAATTGATTAAAGTATTGCAACGCATGCTGGGCATTAGCTAGACAGAAATAAATTTACTGTTTTTCACCATATAGCTATTTTATATGTTGTGATATTGTATCATTTATGTCGTTAAAAGCTATTTATTACCGACTTTAGTGGTTCGTTTAATTTAACATAAGACCTTTTATTACATAGTATCAGCATCGTCACTATTGTTACACCATGTACTTGAAGTGAACTGTGATTTTCTTTTCAAAAGAAAATTCTTTGTCCGATAGGGTTAGTAGAGGTGATGAATCATCAGAGCGTACCGCAAAGTGTAACGCAGAGGAGTGGACACATGTTGACGTAAAGGCGAAGGGGGAATATTGATGGCCTTATTTCTATTTTTCTCTCTTGGGCAAGCTTTGGTGAAGCGATGCTATAGTGTTACGCCGCGGACACACTGCGACACACTCGACCCGCTGGGAACACTTGGGCCGTCTCCCATCTGCACATCTCCTAGACATGGTGGTATTTAGTCTGCAGTTGTATCTTTATTATAAAACATTTCTTTCCATCGTTCAATTGGAATACTGAAGTGAGAAGTTTCGCCTCTAAAGCGCGTGGCAGCGATGAACGTATTTTTCGCCTTTTCAAAATTCTGTCAATAAATTTTAGCCAAATCCAGCTAAAAGCATATCAGTATTTCTAGTTCAGGTTTATTCTTTCTCGAGAACACCGCAAACGATTTTGATGAAATAAAATACTAAATAAATAATTTCAGGTTCGAACAATCAACCTGCTTGGTTCCTATCAATAGAAAATTTCATTTTAATGCTCTTTCTTTTAATTAAACCAAAAATTATTTTATAATAAGTTATGCAGTATTCAAGAGGTAAAACTTTTATTTTAGACTACAACTTTAAATATTCTGCATCATTTTCGATCCCAATATAATAACATTAATTGTTATATTTCACTAATAGGGAACGGCAGTAATTACGAAAGCAAGTGGTGTCTTGGAATCCCTTGGTTTGTGAATATTCAGTTTGTTTTTCACAGACACAAAAAAAAAAAAAGAATCTTCTAGTACATACCTACCATAAACTAGATTTTGGGTTGACGAGAAATTTTTTTATAGTTTCAACCAAACCTTTTATTTGTAACGAAAATATTTTGCTGGCACTCAGAAGGCACTTTGTAGACAAAACCCAATTATTTATTTCCCACGACAATTATAAATGGTAGGATGGCTGTTTGAAAATAAAATGTCCAATTTGTTGACACTTAATTTGTTTTCTAGTTCACGCACGACATGACTCAAATTTTGTGTTCACCAAGTCGTAGCCTAAGTGGTTTTAAACCTTTTTTAAAATCTTGGTGGTCACGTGTCTTTATGACTTCTTTGCAAAACAAGTTATTTTTTATTTTTTGACACACTTGCACTTCACTACGGCAGTCTACAGGCAGAACATCACACATACATTCCCCTTGTAACACTACGGTGATTACAGAAGTAGGTAAAATATTTTGTTGTCTGCGCAGAAGTGAAGTTCATGTAGTGTTTCATAAATAATGTTTTCTCTTAGCTTATATTGTATAGGTAAAGTGAAGTTGTGTGTTTTATCTTTGGACAGAGTTTTAAAGGTATGTAAATAAGGACAGTAAGTGTGGTTTATAAAAGATGAAAGGAACTGATTTAATAAACATACAAGTAATATTGTGTGTAACATAATTTTTTGAATAACAAGAATGCAGAGTAGTTAATGAATGGAGAAGTATTGCATTACTATCGATATAAGTTACTTTAATGGTCATATGGAATCCACGCAAGGATGTTAAGGTAAGTATTCTTTGTACCTTACTCGCCTGAGTTAGCTCTTTTTCTTTAAAGACATAAGCTTCTACACGTTAGTGTAGTAAACATGTAAAAGATATCAAACGTTATAGATAGTGATATAAATCTGACCTATGAAAATAAAGTACTAATGGAAAAGTATATTTCCTTAGCTATTTAAAGAATCATATACAACCTATTCCCTAACACCTGAGATCCCTAGTATATGTTTCATGCTAGATTGAACTAAGCTGGAAGAAAATTAATTATCAAAATTATGTTTGTAATCAAACTACATGAACCTTTTATATAATTAATGAAGGATATCATTATGATATTGAAACCCATTGAAAGTTAAATATATTTTTTAATACTAATATGTTCACTTTATCTACAATACGCGTCAATATTACAATCATTATGCTTAACAAGTGATTATATTGATTAGGGGTAGAAACTTCATATTCTTACATATATGATTTATTTCTGGAATATATTCTTTGTGGTATTATTGTTCTATCTGTAAAACCAGAATACTTATCTTGCTGTCACTAGTTGCAAATTCTTATGATATTGACCTAGTAGGATTTAATTACACAGAAATGTTAGTATTTGGAATTTAACTTAACATAAATATAGTCATTTACCTATCTCGCTTAAAACACGTTATTCTGAGATAACTTGTATACTTGAAATAAGAGAAAAATATAAATAACGAAGTAAAAGTACAAAAATACAGTACTACTACGAATTTAATAACACCCTCCTTCAGGATACGTCACTGGCGCTGAATAGAATTTTGAAAATAATTAATGAACGGTAATAAATGCACATATCAAAAACGCCATATTGGAATCCACAGTTCAAAAGGCCTTCAGATTAATATTTATTTAACAAATGGCAAAGACCGTGAGATGAAGAAAGTATCAATAAAGCAAAAGCCGTTGCCAGGAGCCGGAGAAATCACCTTAAACTATGGAATAGCCTTGCCATGGATATTATAGTGAAATTACGGTCAAAATTCACTAAATGAAAATTAAATTTTAAAAATTGTTTAAAGGTGCAAACGGAACATAACGAACAAATCCGTCACGGCTGCAAGCCTCGCTCTGCGCTCCGTGAGCTAGAAACAGACAGGCAACCTCTGTTTTATTATTGACATCGAAGACCCGGCGTTGACTGGTATGTACGAACTGTAATGAGGCTTCTAAAGTGATATCGAGACAGTTTTCTTTTTCGAAATATGATTTAGATCATATTTATATAGTAAATAAACAACCAACGAAACAAACATTCTCATATATTAACATCTCAGCTCTAGGGGTACGGAATTTGGTAGGTGATTGGAACGAAAGTCGCTCGGAAAGGAAATCTGTTCCAACGGTGCTGTCGTCTGCAGTGGATGGCGCAAACTAAAAATTTACAAAACAAAAGAGAATCTTAATAAGTTTAACTTTTTAATGGGTTTTTGCAAGAATGGCAGCATTTTAATAAAATTCATTGTAGAAAATCAGGTCCATAACAGAAGTTTATATTTTTTCAAGTACTTTTTTCACTTTTATCGGAGCCATTTCATTATACCTATAGTTTAAAAATGTCTATGTGCTTATAAAATGGTTCAGTAATTGACGAAGTTGCTCAACAACGAATTCTAGTGGTGGGTACGCAAACTACGTGTGATTCGCGTCAATAAATGTAGTTGAAAACATAATTTTCGTATATATTTATCACGCTCGCCAGTATTTTTTGGAATTCTGCTTTTAAATTTGTGTTAGAGGCCTGAGTATCGTATTATAAGTGTTTTTGCTACATCAGAAAACAATAATTCGGTTTTTACCAAGGCTAGAAGTTAAACGAGTAGGTACTGAAATATTCACTCACTTTTTTAAATATATTTTGTTGCAAAGCTTGAAGGTACACAATGTTACATCTGGAGTGTAAATAAACAAAAATTCCGGCTTGCCGACTCTTGAGCAAGCCACGTAGCTATGGTTTCCACAAATTGCAATATCCCCTGTGCCTTGTTGATGCTCACATTGCCAGGAGACAAACAAATCATTAACAATGCAATGGTCGATGCCTGGAGACGCAGAAGACATCAACAATGTAATAGTCGTTGACATGGTGACGAAGAAAGCATCAACAATGTAATAGCGAAATTTTATCATCAACATGTATCGAAACAATGCTTTAAGAGGTACGGTTATTGGTACGGAAATGTATTTTTTTGCGAAAAATTCTGAACTCACTAGATTTTAATTATGTACGTCCGCATCAAGTTTTTTCCTTGTGATTGGCGCGGCCGTCTGCCAGAGAAGACATTGCCTTAATCGACCGGGCCAGTCAGGGGGCATTTGCTTCCCAACAGAGTTGCTGTGATACGTGGCCGGCATCAGCTTCGTCCATGAAACAGACTCAACCAACCACCAAACACAGACGATGTCACAGCTAGTCTCTAAATATTTTCGTGAAAAATACATTACCCCTAAGTAATTTGGTATATGGGGTAGTTTACCGAAATTTTACGTAGACAGAGACGTTTATCTTGTTTTGAAGGTCAAGTAGGTATACAAAATTTCGTGTAGTAAAACTGTTGATTTGTATAATAAACAAAAAATAAAACCTACACATAAACAAACGGAAACTCTGCTTTGAATGTGTATGTATATAAAATTATTTACAGACTACTACAGCACTGATTAAGGGAACTGGGAAAGAACCGGCCTTGACCTACAATGTAGAACCATCCCAGGGGAAACCACACAAAACCAAAATCAGATTGAACGCACGAAGATTTGTACCCGCTTCTTCCAAAATTTCGGCGTAGTTGTGTAAAGTTAAAAAAAAAAAAAATCTCCGTATAAGAGAATCAGTAGAATGTTTTTTTATTGATAAACGAAGCCTTTACGCGAATCAGCTTTAGATAAATGGCTTTAAATTCAGCCAGGAGACTTACTACTAGAGAACCGTGATTTACATCACGTCAGATATGTCTAATTATTCTGTTGAATTAAGTTTCAGAGTTCGGTTTATCATGTAGTTCAAAGGCCAAATGACCCGTGACGAGTTTATTAACATAGTCCTAGAAATGATAACGTTTCATCGTATTGATATTATCTCTGGGGTTATTGGAGAAATTTAATCCTGTTTCTGAAATCTGGTGTTTCTGTAAAGCTCTTTGTAGAAGAGAACGGGTTTTTGTTAGCAGTGAGTGAGTGCAAAGCATATTTTTTTTATAGATGTCTCAGAATTTAAATAAAATATTAGAAGAGCACAATTTTGGTATCATTGTTAACAGCAAGATACTTTTATTTAAGAACTTTTTTTTCCCCTTGTAACCTCACTGATTTCTGATGGCTGGGTCACGTTCATTCGGCGCGGTTGTCTACTTCAAACTTAGAGCGCGGGGGCATATCGGACGCAGCCCTTCAAGGCTGAACGAAGCGGGTGACTGCCTGCTTCCACCCTCCACCCCCTCCTTCGCCACCACCCAGCCCCTTTTTCCGCTCTCCAGTTCAAACACGGGCGGCTGAATGAGGAATTACCTGGTTCCGCGCGGAAATATTAATAGCCCGCGCCAGGTCGTGAAGCGGAGCAAAGTTAACAGTCTCGGCGGCGGAGAGATCTACGGCGCCACAATCGACGTAGGCCTACACTGTAGGTTTTTTTTACACGCTTTATATTAGCTTCACCTGTATGTTTGTTTGTATGTTTGTATGTTTGTTTGTATGTTTGTAACCGACTCCTTTGGGTGCGATTTTGACCCACTTTAAAAGGCCAGATTTCATTCAAACTTTGTAGATTTATCGAGGACCGATGACAATACACTAATTTGATAAGATTATTCCATTATTAAATTTGCAAAATAAGATTTTTGTCAATTTATATAATTTCACAAGAAAAGAGTTCGCACATGACCGAAATGGTTTTCTTTACAATGTGCAAACTCTTTTCTTTCAGTTTGTCTTTGGCGCGATATAAACAAAGCCTACTAAATATTGTGACATTTAATTAAATGAAAAGTGATAATGGGTTATGTTTATTGTGAGCAATATACTTTCTTGAAGAGAATATTATCTATATTTGTAAAAATATGAAGAAAAAAAAAACGGAAATAAGGGCTTTAAATGTTGTTTCTTTCGTTAAATAGAGAAACACAATTACGTCTTTGTTTAATTTTACCAATTAACCAAGAGTGAAATATTATTATAAAACAACATTTTCTGCAAATATTTCACGAAACATGGAAAAATTGAAGTTTGATTTTGCTGTGAAACCAACAGCAGATGGGCAACCAAACACCATTATGCATAACCTCAATAGCTACACCTGATGTGCAGATTATTGAAATTCCACTCGAACACCAACCTGCAAATCTACACCAAGCAGCTACAAATACTCCAAACTATGCCAAGGTCAGTAACTCATTAAATAAAAGACATCAAACACGGAAAATATGGATAAGTTTGAGAAATGATTTATCAGAAATATATTTGGATAGAGAGAAAAACTTACAGTTTAAGTATTTTTACCTGGAAGAAATTGAGGAAATAATTTTTTAAATAAGCTTAAAACAATAATGAATGAAAAATACTAGTATTATTGTGAAAAAGGCGTGGGGCAATTTGTATCATATTTATTACTCGATTATATTTTCCATGTTTAAAAAAATATGCTGGAATGAAACTTAAATTAAAATATAAAATTATGTACCAGTTCTTATTAGAAACAATCAGTATTATGTGGAAAAACGTATTTTATATATGCAAAACTAACCATAGCAATGTGTTGTATAAAGTTACAATATCTTTCTTGTAGTATTACAAACTATTTCTTGGCCACTGGTTACCAAATGAATCTTTTGTTAAAGTACAGAAAATTTAATGTGTAGCCCACTCACTGCCTTCTACACCGTTAAACAATTTCACTTTATATTTATCGAGAACGCTGGTTTAAAAGTATCCACGTGTCTTTTTGAGTTTAAGCATGCTCATTTTTCTCAAATTGAGCGTGTACCTACAAGAATAATTGTGGGTTTTATTCGAGATATTTAAAAATACGTTCGATTCTCGAACAAACTCCCTTCTTCCTATCACGTGCGTGTTTAGTGTTTACCCTGTTAACGTCAGCGCACAGTACTCGAAAAGTCATCTTATATTTCAATAAGATCACTGGTTTTCTGGAACAATGAAGACATTTTTATTTCATTCTACGTAAACTGTTCGTTGAAATTTAATTTAAATTTTAACATTGTTTCTGTTACGACCACTTTTTCGATGCCGTTGCCTGGAATAAGTTTTCGAGAGTTGTCTTTAAAGTGTGCTATATTCCCAACTCTTTTCCATACGACAACTTGAATACTACAGTATATATGCCACTTTTATTTTTCACACACGTAAAATATTGTAGTTTTTGGATCTTAGAGTAATTACATAACTTAAGTAATGATTTAGTGAAGATTTTATATATATATATATATATATATATATATATATTTATAAATATTTATAAAACACTATATGATCGCATGCATTTCATTTTACTGGAAACAAAACAATAGCAAATTAGGAGTAATTAAAAAAAAATAACATTAAAAAATCATTGTGGTTACAGAACTGCATTTTGTTTATTTCTCATAAAACTTATAATAAGCTTCACGGAGAAATCTTTTTAGCCGCGACGTTATTTTGTACTTGAATACCAACAGAAAATTCTTTTAGACCAATTTCAATATTTCGGCCAATTTCATTCGATATGTCAACAAATATTTCCGGGAGGAAATTTTTTTTCAGGAATCTGAATTTTAACACTTTAAATTTCTAAATATTTATGGCCAATATTTTTATTAATCATGTCATGACGATTTGGTTATTATGTTATCATATTTGTTTAGTTTTTACTTTTAGTCAACAGAAGAGAATACACTACAATGCAAAGGAATCGGGGAAGTAGACTTTAAGGAACTATATCAGCATTTCCCTGTATGAATTTCAGGCAACTATGGAAAACCTGAAATCAAGATGGATACGAATCCAATGTTCTATCATGATGTCACTTGGATAGGTTCGTGATATCATTCGTTACAAATTCGATAGAAACTTAAAGTTACTTGAAGCAAAATAAGATAATTTAAAATGCTATTTTAAGTGTCACGAATACGAAGAGTAAGTTTCTAGGTTTCTTGAATGATTCTTGCAATGGGTAAGATTTTGAACATATGACATTGCTGGTGTGTCATAGGGAAAAGCCGAAGAACAGAGTAAGAAAAATGAATTTACAAACATACAGAAAACAAGCCAAAATCAGCCGATGTCAACTGTTGAATCACAGACAGATCATAAAATTCCGTGGAAGGAAATAGTCAGAACCTCACAGTACAGCACAGACGAACACGGTGGACTGAAAACGACGATACAGTTGCAACAAGTACAGCAAATACAAACAAGCAACGATCTGGGACAACACATTGACAAAAAGAGGAACACAACGATGATACTAAACAGATAATTCGGGCAAACACGACGACAATAAAGCTTCGCGCTGGTCTTGAAATCAAATTTGGCGACGCAACGATGACAGCACAGTAGAACACAGCAGGCTTCCTAAGGCAAAAACACTTGCGGCGTTTCAGTGAACTGAGATCTGTTCCCGTTCCCGACGGACTACTGTTAGGTGTGTGTGTGTCTATATATTGTTAAATATTTTGGTTCTCGCAGGTCTTCTGTGGACCTCTCCTCGCTTCGGCCAGCGGGGAGAACCGGAAATTTCACAGCCGTAATTTTTTTTTTTTTACGTCCACGCCTCGCCAGGGAAGTCGCAGCAGCTGATGGATGCGAGGCGACGGTGAAACACGGGTCGCCTCTCTCTCTCACACATACGAGGTTGCGAGAATGCTAGTTGTCCGCTGGCTCCCTGGTCGCTGCAGGGGGAGGGGGACTGCTTCAGGGGCCGCGAGCCCTCCCCTCGCTCAGCCCACGCGGCGCGGGAGGTCTTCGTGCGCGGGAAACTGTGTTTTTCTCCGATGCTTCCGAGGAATCGCCCATTACAACCCCCGGGTGGAACTCCCGCCGAGCCAGCATCAGGTGCTAAATATTTTTTTTTCTTTCCCAAGGGCGTTGTATCGTCCGAAACCACTCCAGGCAAATTCTGGGTGTCTATTTGCCCCTGCATTACGTTGGTTGATTTTGTCTGCAAAATTTTGTGATGGCATCGCTGTCGACTAGACGTAAATGTCCCAATGATTTAACGAAAATTAAACTGCTTTATTTCGACCTGAGATTCGTAAAGTTTATTTTCGTTGCTAATGCTTTATTTCTTTTGACTGTTATTTCCACATATTTATGTTAATATTTAAATTGAAAAACTCTCAATAAATTATCATTAACAGTGTGTATGACTATGTTAATACGGGAAAAATTCCCAAACTGTAGCAACTGAGGGTCAGCTTGATAGCAGCCAAGTGGAATACGGTAAAGTGTGTCATTTAAATTGTATTTACTTTCCGTCAAAAGTCTTGTCTGTAGACAAAAAAAAACCTTTGGTTGCCTAACTCTGATTTTATTTTAAACCTTAGTTTAAAAAATAAAAGGTAAAATTTTATTTGCACTGTAAAGAAAAAAAAATGTATTTTTCGTCACCGAGGCTTAAAGATAGAGGCAAGTAGTTTTTGCAAGGAAAAAATAAATCTTAGCGTTCACTATACTGCAAAAAGGTATGCCCATCCAGTGGTTTCTTCCAGCGGCCGTCTGCAAGAGAAGCCATATTTGACCAGGGCATTCTGGACACGTTTACTTCCTCAGAAAATGGCTGTGATTCGGGTGCCGACAGCAGATGTGTACCTGAAATAAACTCAACCAATAACGAAAAAAATATATTATAACACCCAGCTGGTCTTGGAATAGTTTCACTGAAAAGACTTGTCTCTAGCGATAGCCGATGAAACCTTCAAGAATGTAGTGAACTTGGGTATCGACCCAATGCTCGGAAACTCAAGGCTTCAATGATCACAGGAACTTAGGCCCTCAAATTAGAAGGTTATATACGCATCTTGTATTCCACCAGCAATCACCTAGGATGTGTATCGAATATGTGACTTCGAATAAATATCCCCCCAAGTCAAGAGCAACAAACTAATTCTCAAATAAACACCAATAGATGTACTCATCTGTAAACTACGCGAGGTTCTGAACTAGAACTCTTGGCGTTCTCACTCAGTCAGGTAAGAAAAAACAGAGCAAACAGTATCTCATATTAAACAATTTAAATATTTCCTTTCTTAGCTGTCCAAGCTAGCGTCAATAACATAGTAAAATCTATTAAATTGGTTAAAATATTTAAGTTTATATCTGTTATAAATATACGTGCTTTAATTTCTAAAATTTATATTTGAACAACTATGTGTTGGTAAATATCGCAGTGAGTAATACTTCATTACTCTTTCTGGCATCACATAAATAAATTTATATTTTCATAATAGAACGCAATATTTTCTGCCTAGTTTAGCTAAATTTGCTTAGGTGCCGGGGTATAAGTTGCTTGATTTAGAATTTTCTTTGAAAAATATTATATTAAAATTTTTGTTGTATCGAATACAATTTTTCTTAGGTACAAATAAAAAGGATGTTTAAAAATTGATGATTATCAATATGACTGTGTGTATGCGTATAAATATTTGCATTGAATCTCTCATTTTGGTGCTACATAACTCATATGCTCTTACGAGAATTTTGTTCTTTTTATTAGTACTTTTATCTTTTGGTGGAGAAGAAATAGACTCTGAATTCTTGTTTAGTGTTGTAAAAAGAAATCTGAGATGAGCCAAAGTTGAGGAAACATCTTTTAACGGACTTTGATATAACAACCCAATATTACTGGACATTAAAAGCTTGTGTGCGTAGAAATGCTTCAAAGAGAAAGTGCTCAAATCTACAACTTATAAAATCACTCGTGAACAGCACTCATGAGGAATGGCGCCTAGCCGAGCCCCAACCCACAAGAGACCGAGCTTCGTTCTTGGAACAGCTCCAGCACCGAGGCTATTTATCAAAACTTTTCTTGGCAAAAGATTTTCTTGAAACTGCACTGAAAATAATTTACCATTGTGTTGCTGTTTACATATTTTTAACGATTTTAGCTATACCGCCAAGTCCTAATGTTACATAAAATGATCATGTCGTAAAGACAAAAAATGTATTCCGTTTCAAGCCCAATGAAATTCGTTTTAGTTCTGTTGAACGTAATTTTTTACAGCTGATGTCACCGCCATTGCTTATAATTTACTTAAGTTTACATTTTGAAAAGATTAAAACAACTTCTACCTTCACTATTAAGAACAGAAATTATAATATAACGCGTCACTCATGTAATTAATTGACGATTCTGAGTTACAATGGCATTAATTAATATTGGCCTTTTTTCTCAGAAGTTTTAAATTAAAACGACGTACAGTGTTCTATTCGTGCAGCATTGATGATTTTGATAATTGAAGAGTATAGAGAAAACCACTTATTTATTTGTCAGAGCTTGTAGTGTGATCATTTTAAGGCAGTTCACTTAAAACCTAGCACCATATGGTCTAAATGTCCACCTAATCCGGAACTACTTAATTGCATCTATTGCATTTTTAAGAGATTCACGACTTCATTAATAATAAAGGGCGTTACGTAGTCAATCTAAAAGAGAAAGGCTTCAGGTAACAGGAATTTAAATGCCTCTGGGCAGTAGACGTAAATAACGGGTCTCTTTGATGGCAAGAGGTGGAATCGTAAATCTGAAGGTTCTCGTTGCACTGTTAGAAATTACAGCGAATTAACGAACTTTTCTATGAATTATTCACCTGAAATAAACGAAGAGCAATTCGTAATTTCAGATAACTCTTCGTATAAACAACGCAGTATTTCGACATCCGAGTTTTTCGGTTTAAAGAGGTAAAACACACTCGTACAATAAATAATTGGTTTCGTAGTATTCTCAATCGGTTTGGAATATTTGTTTCTGTGTAAAGAATATTAGTTTGGATTCATTTTCTAAGTGAATATAGTATATCTACGAAGATAAAAATAAATTTAGAAGATCCCAGGATAAATTATAGTTAGCGTTCTTCGTAAAGTTAAGGTTACAATTTTTAACAGTGTGGGACTGGGTTTGTTAAGTTTTCAAGATATCGGGTGAATGTCATGGTTTTGATTCTTACCTATGGCATGACTTTATTTTTTGCTTACCGATTACCTTGTGTTGGGTTGTTGCATTTGTATATTATTTCGATATAAGGGTGGTTCGAAAGTATGTTTCACCATCTAAACATTACAATTTTTTCTGCCAAACAGGCAATGATTGAAAACAATTTAATGGGCATTCGCCGTTGCTGGATTACTCTGGATGTCATAGGAAAACCTCAATAAAGAACAAAAAAGATGAAAACATAATAATGGAGCAGAAGCCAAAATCACCTGAGTTTAAATGTCAAATATCAAAATTGTACAAATATATTAGTGGAAAACAAATTAGTCAGATAAAATAAAAATAAAATAATAAACAAATTAATTACATCACAGACGAACACGGTAGCCTGACGAGACAATTGCAGAAATAAGAACAGTTAAGAACCCTGAACAACACAGCGACAAACAGGTGACCCCCAACGATGGAACTAAAGAGTTATTCTAGACAACACAACTACAACAGCACAGTCAAACACAGTGGGCTCCCTACGACAAAACATTTCAACTTTTACGGAACTGACATCCGCTCCCGTCGTCAGGTACAAACAGACCGATAACAGACGTCAGGCTATATTCCACATTTTAAATGTTTCTCGTAACAATTTAGTAGAAATTTTTAATTTTAATTTGTTTGCATCGTGGTCACAGCTGCTTCCACATTTTAATGGTGCGGTTTTAATCCAACCTGTCCCTTATATTAATTTTCTCGGGTAGGTACATGTGAACTAAAATAATTGGCGACAACTGGTAGGCTTAGCTATTATTATGAAATATAATATCTCCAGTAACAAAAGATGCTCTTCACATAATAAGAACTACATTAAATGATTTAGAGAATTCTACTACATCCAACCTTTGAAATACAGTAGAACCCCTCATATCCGACCTTCCCACAGCCGACTCCTCCGGATATCCGACCTAGTCTGCGTGGTTGGCGAGCCTGTTCAGACTTGAAAATGTGACGCTTCTACACGTTTTCGTGTCGCAAACTGCCAGTTCAGCCGTGATTGTTGGCGTAGAATGTGCTCGTACTATAATCTTGTACTGTTCTATGTTTTTTTTAACGTAACTTAATGTATTGTGGGGGGGGGGGGGGAAAGGTGGAAGGAGACTTCCGCAAAAAAAACAAGATTTGGCAAAACTGAAACAAAAATACATTACTGAATTTTTTAAATAAGGTATGCTCACATTGTATTCATCTTCTCAATTATAATTAAACGACAGTAAATGTTTGAAATGTAAACAGCAACATTTTTTATAAATAAAGTTGTATTACTGTACATACTGCATAGCTGGTAAAGACGTTTTTTTGCTCCTGCGGATATCCGACATTTTGGCCGTTCCGACCATGGCCCGGTCCCGTCATGCTCGGACATGAGAGGTTCTACTGTATTCGATCGGCATTTTTCCTCAAATGGAAAAAAAAAGTAATACATACCCTAGCTAGCGTTCTACCGCACCCTTGTGATGTGATGGCTCCTCACCTTGTGGATAGAGTTCCAAGTCGCGGCAGACCCACGGCAGCACGCCTCGCCCGTCACAGCACGACAATCCCCGCTTCTCTCTGGGTCCGCCGCTTTTGGACCTCGGCGCGCGTCCAGGGTCAGCGATATGCGGTCCGGTTAGGCGTGTTGCTCCGCGCGTTGCCCAGAGGACTCTAGCCACTCGTCGTCTCTCGCAGGGGACGCGGCAGTAGGCAGAAAAGTACTAGATTGAAAAGTGTTTAGCCACAAGTCATTTAACCGACGCACTAGACTGATAAAGGCACTAGACCGAAAAGTCATTAGAACGAAAGCCACTAGAACGAAAGGCACTAGAACGAAAGGCGCTAGACCAAAAGGCATTAGACCAAAAGGCACTAGACTGAAAAGGCACTAGACCGAACAGGCACTAAGCCGAAAGGAATTAGACCAAACTGGCACATGACCAAAATGCACTAGACCGAAAGGGAATTGACCTAAAGGAATTGAACCGAAAGGCACTAGAACGAAAGGCGCTAGACCAAAATGCACAAGATCAAAAGGCACAAGACCGAAAAAGCACTAGACTTAACAGGAACTAAACCAAGCAAACTCTAGGCGGAAATGCACTAGACTGAATAGGCACTTAACCGAAAGGCTCTAAGTAGTACCGGGTGTTATTATTCACTGATATGCGACCAAAATTTTAAACAGACCATGTTGAATGCATTCCTGGCCACTGAATAGACTTGCCTGGCAACCAAAAGATCGTTACAACCTGACTACAGATTGGAAGTGCCTAACCACCATCTGGACTGCGCCTGCCACCTACTGGATATGTCTGATTCCGAATACATGACTGGTCACCAACTGGATGGATCTTGCCACCTACTGGATGTGTCTAGCCAAAAATTAGATTGTCTGTTTGCTGACTGGACATGACTTACTGATAACTAGACATGACATCTACAAACTGAATGTACCTGTATGGCTGTATTTTATTACGTACCTGACTACTGAATAAAAGGGTTTGTCAGATTGAGAAGGACAAGTTACTGTGTTGTATTGATGAATTGAAGTCCATATTTGCAGCTGGAGCTGCATGAATGTTTCAAAGTGTAACTTGTTTCATAATGTGAATATTATTTCGGTATGTATATGGTCTCGAGGGTTACACCTATTATAGTGTGACTATTTATCAAAATATGGTGAGTTTGAAAATATTTATTTTATACCTTGAAAAGCCAGAAATGACCATAGATGTGCAGCTGGTTTCTGCTATGAAGAATGTTTAATGCAAGAATTTTGTTGAATAGAACAGAAAGCTGAAGGTTATTAATATTTATTTATATAAGCAATATCCTGTAGCGTACAAACCAGTGGTAATTCTGAGTTAAGAATCTTGTGTTCGAGCTAGTTGAAATATTTGTTTAGCTTGGAAAATAACTATTGACAATTTGATGTACACACATAATACATTAGTCAGGGTATTTAATTATATTTCTTTGCTTTTACATTTTCATTTGCAATGTATTGAATGCATTGATAGATTATACTGATAAATTGTGAACATTCAGATATGCACTAAAATCATATACATATAATATTTGGTTTATACATGAGTACATACATGTGTATACACCATACAACAGATGCATATGTATAGGTTAAGAAATAATATACATATATATTGGGACTGCTAAATTCCTTGGGTTCAAAGCCACTTTATGGTTCCTCGGGCCAATGTCATGTTATTTGATAGACCTCTTAAGGCGGTAGTGTTCTTAATTTCTTGATTATTTTTATTCCAGTATGCGGATATTAACTTTTTTCATTTTTAATAAATTAATTTATAATGTTTTATAATTTTTTATTTTATTGTTTCAGAAACTTCAAGACAAATTAATATTTCCACGCTGAGATGAATTAAGACAATCTGACAATGTGTATATATATATAGTTTTCAATTAACAGTTCGTATGTGTAAAACAATAATCAATATTATTATCAGCTAAAGTTATATTATTGATTCAATTTGAAGGGAAAAAACACCTAATCATAGAAGCAATGTAATTTAGGAAACAATCCTCTTAGCGGGACGCATGCTACTCTGGAGTTTTTTTGAAATCGAAGGTCGCTCATTGGTTCACACAGCTACAGATAAAATATTGGCCAATGGAACGAGCAGCAAAAGAGGTAAGTATTTGAATTCTAGTCTGTCGCGAATAAAATGCGCGAATTTTCGCGGTCTCTGGTGAGATATTTAAATGCCACCTCTCCCTGAATCTACAAATATCTGTAAGCGCCCCTTTGCGTATTCAGCTCGCACGCCACCAATGAGAGCCCGGCTCAGCAGAGGAGGCTGCGGCAGTGCAGCTCGAATCCTGCGAGGATCACTCACCTCAAGGGGTTAAGATCACATTTTGCGAGAAGGTGAAGTGATAAAAAATAGATCTGGACATTTCGCCAGATTGAAGAATTTCGAACTCTTCTTGAAATCGCTGTTTTTACTTGAAACTTATGTACATTTTTAGACATAATTAAAGATATTGTTCTAAAATTTCTATTGTAAAATCACAACTTAAACATGGTAGTATTCCTAAACATATTTCATGCATATTCCGTGGATTTATCCATCATATGCTTACAATTTATTATTTATAACCCCAACCATACTATAATATGGTTCGTATTCCTAAAAATCTTTTTCTGTGAACCTTACTCATCTGCGCCCTCCAGAGAAGACATTTTTGTTTACAATGACCTGAATGGTCTTTCAGTAATTTTTGATTTGTTTAAAGTTAAAACTACCGTGTGACATGTTAATACAGCCGTGGCACAATCGCATTAGTCACAAAAAAAAAGTGTGTTAAGGCGTTTACATGGCTCTAGTCGTAAGATGGACCTCTCCTGGAAAGTCAAAAGCACACTCAAATCAATGATCAGAGTCAGATCTGACCACTGCAGTGTTCTTATTGGCTGCTACCGAGGTCAGAATTATCCCTCCCGGCTCTGGGTTGCACGTTGCTTCTCCCTGTACATTACAGGCTCAGAGTTGAACGGGCCGTGCGTAGAGATAAAAAGGTTTGTTTGAATGAAACCAATTTTTTTTTTTTGGGTATGGCTAAGAAAATATCTACTTGCTGTAACAAAGTATTTTGTTGGTATAACCAAATTTGATGGGTAATAAAATTCATTTGTCACACCTAACAAAATATACAGCTGAATTGACGGAATCATTATTTGGGTCAGCAAAATGTTCCCTACTGCAAAATATTTGTTTGAATCAACAAAATAAATTTATTCCGCCATATAAAAAATATTTTTTTGAGGCAAACTAACCCTTCTCTTGTTGTGGTGAAATAACTGTGGCCCTGTGATCAAAGTAAAGTAATTGTATACTTAAATGTTTTGAATTATGTTTATTGCTGAATCCACTCACTTGGTTTTTTCCCCTTGACGTTATGCCTCATCGACATGAACGTATAGAGAGTACTTTCTTCCTCTTTAGATTGAAAGCTGTGACTACGTATTTACACCTATGAAAAATATCACTTACATTTTAAATACGTTTTTGTTTTAGAATTTTTGCTCTCTTCCAGTGAGTATCTTGGACGAAGAATTATTTTATTTTATAGTGATCAGTTTGTTTTACGCTTTATCAGCAATTTAATTATTTAGCAATTTAACTGTTTTTAAGGGATGTATGACATCCAGGCATTTTTTACGAAAGTTATAGGTATATTTATTTAATAACTTTTCTAGCAAAGAAAGAACAACATAAGATATAGGTATATTCCAATGAATTTTCTCTAGAAATTGTTGGTGTCTAACAGTTTGTTTGTATAAAGTAGTGAGAGAAAAAAAAAATGGTTTTGAAATACCGGAACGTTATATATAGTAGATTTTATAACATTCAAAAGTAAAGAGATTTGTAATTACCTTCATTGTAATTATTTGTGCCAGTTTCTTTACAAATGAATTAAATTTTACTGTATTAAGATAATAATGATTTAAAGTCTCAGAACAGATGTAAAAAAGTATATTTTGCTGCGTGAAGTAGAAACTTAATAAGCTAAATAAAACTTTCGCAGTGTGTTAAAACGTGGGGCAATATTTAACTTTATGCCCTCCATCATGCAAATGAAGTTTAACTTCTTTTTTTATAGTTGGTATAATAAAATGAATTTCAGAAGGAAAAGTCTTACTTGCGTGAAAAAGATAAAACTTTTAATGGTCTCAGATTGTATGTTTACTTTCTTACAGACATCGGTTGGTTATAACATTATTAATTCTAACAACCAAAATTAACTTCATACATTTAAAAATTAATGATATAAACTTATTTAAACCATAAAAGGATCGTTTGGCGTAAAAAACTTTGGTTCACCTTTGAATCAATAAAATAAACGGGAAAATGTATCAAGAATAACTGATTTCATAATCAGATTCATTTTTTAAAGCAGAGTAATTATGTAAAAAATTACATTTACCTAGCTAATGGTAATTTTAAATTATTCTTGATGGATAATTATCTAAGTTAAATGGTGCAGTTTCATGTAAAGATATTCTTTTATTGTCAAATAAAATTCATTCAATTTCACGTTATGAACACGATGGTGTCTATTGTGATTGAAAGTTGCGTTTATGCCAAGGGATTCGTGATTCCCGTTAAGTTAGTCATTCTAAAAATGACGGTGCGCTTTTTAAAAACATGAGTGGATTTAATTATTCCAATAAAAGCCATGTCACAAACAATCGATAATTCATTATACAACATGTTGGTTAATGAAGTTTCATAACGTAAATTATTTTTGAACTGAAAGTAAATACTAAATATATGCTTACTGTATATAAAATTTCGAATTCATGATTATAATCCAACATATTAATAGAGCATATACTCATGCCATGTAAAACTTGGACATTAATTATATTATGTTATTATATTATTATCATTTATTTACTTGGCTTAATCTCAATTGTGACGTTGGATTCAATGGGAGTTAAATGTATGGTAGGCAATACTTAGTGTCCTGCAAAAACGCGGATTTGTTTTTGGTGTACCGCTGAATTTGAAAGTCCTCTTCTGCTTACTCTTCTATCCTTTGATTCTCCAGTGCCCGATTTATCTGCAATATATACATTTTTCTTTAAGTGGAGTGTTAGTTTTATTTCTACCAACAAAAATACTATTTCTGTACCTCGGTGGCACAATACACTATGTCACATAAACCATGTTTTTCATGAGAGCAGTTTAAATTTTTTTAAATATTACCTAACCTATTTCCTGAACTATTTTCTATCCAAAATATGTTAATTATTGACATATTGTAGATCATAGTGTTGTATGTCACTAGAAAGAACATCAAACGGTGGTAAAGTTTAAGGTTAAAAGTGCATTTTGACCAAAATGGACATAGTTTCTTATGCGTCCGAGGTACAGTTATAATTAAGAACTATCTTGCGATCGTAGAGATCAATGCTGAAATAACTGCACCATAAAGATAAGACTCGATGAAAAAATATTAATTTGTCTGTTCAAAATATTTGAAATTTTCAGTTTTCTATTAGGTAGCGGTATTGGGTTCACCATCGTGTTTGCAAACTTTTATGACTTTGAAGAAAATAAATTATAACGGAATATTTAAGCAATTGACATTATACTTTCTGGGACTGAGTGGAATAGGAAAAGAATATCTGTAAAGTGAAAGTGTTTGATGTTTTTTTTACGTATGAATACGGAAGCAGAGGGGATCGGTTTGTGAAAGCGGTTTGTTAATCATGATTCCGGAGTAACTACAGGTGTTTGATTTTTTCATACGCCTCTCACTTTCTGTCTCTCTTTCTTGTCTACTCACACCGCATTTGCCACTGATAAGCTAAATTCGAACAGGGTTAACAGACCGGGGGGGGGGGGGGTTACATGTGTGTGAGCTGAAGGCTGACTACAGCTGGGTGGGGTGTAGATAAAACTGGGTAAGGATGGCATGACGTCACAATCTGGAAGTCGCGGCAGATACAGCTGGCTTTATGCGTTCACAAAACCAATATTGCGAACTTTTTTTAATCTGAAATAAATTTTTGTTAATATTTTCCAAAAATCGAACAAACACATTTGGCCATGGGGGGAGGCCGGAGTTCGCGCGATTGTCTAAGACTTGTTTTGGTTCGTTCACTGTAACATGTTTCGTAATTTTAAAAATATTTTTTTTTGGAAACACGTTTACAAAATATTTTCATGAAAATCTACAAATATAACCAATGTAAATATTAGAATCCGTTCGTAAAATTCATTCTTTTTCTGAAAAAAAAAAAAAAAGATATTGTAATCTTTAAAATCATGAAAATCACGAAAGTAGGCTTCATCATATATTTTGTGTCTTCCACAGAATTGTGTCCGAAAATTTGCAATATTTTACCTATATATATATGATTACTAAACTATATTTTAAGCAAGCTTTTTCCAGTGATTTTCCTTGTATAAACGTAGCTACAAACCTGTTTCACTGTGTACGCATGGCAGTAACACACAAACCACTGAATGATGTTTCGTTACTACATGTTAATACATACGCCAACGCACTTAAAAATTACTGCCGCGTTTGATATATCAACAATACATGTGTGCATAGAAATGTTATCCCAGCCTCTCCAAGAGTTGCCTGTAATAGTATTGTCACTCCCGTAGCGTCTGGTGTGAACTTACCTCTACAACGTCCGCTCTCGGTGGTTTACTGACTCTCTGACCAAGGCCACGGCACTGCATGCGGAGGTCAACAATTGCCCGCGGATTGTAACACGTGGGCAACATGCCGGGCTGCGGGTTTTCTCTGAGTTATCCGGTTCCCACCACCCACTTCGCCAGTGCAGAAACGCCTCATGTACCTTCGGCAATGTTCGTATTTGATTCCCAAAGCTACAAGTTTCGAAATTTTAAAATAACGGACATGTGATTTTTTTAAAAAATATGTAACCAGGTTAACATCAGCTTACGGAACATTACCTAAAAAGTTTTATAAATTTTCGAAAATTCCAACAAGTGCTCAAAGAGATAACACGCATCTCATTCTTTCAATTTTGGAAAATTAACCTTTCGATGGATATCGCCAATCCTCCATTACTCGTTATCGAACATCGACTTTTTTGATAAAATAGGAATCTTTTTACAATGCACCTACACCCATGGCTGAGATAATGAAACCACCCGTTAGACCAGAGCGCATAATGAATAAAAATACGGAGTTGAAGCCACGAGGGATTTATCACATTCTATTCCGACCTGACACACACACTTTTAGATGGGCCGACATTCGTAAAGCCAAAACATTACATTACATGCTACTATTAAGTGCGGTGAAAATTTCTCCAAGTAATCTTCAACTGGTTTCCCAAATAATTAGCAATAATATGCACCTTTTTAGTATGTTTTAACACTGTACATTTCAGTTGTATCGATAGTAATTTGTTTATTACATTATAGCTGATGGACGTATTTTACTGTTTATGTTGCATGCATTATTTAAGCTATTAGTTACCTATTCAGGCAAGGAACTACATATTTACTTGTGCCAGGCAGAAAGCAGTGAATTTTTTGTGGGTTCTGCAACTTATATTTAAGTCTCAGCTTCTAAAGCTATATTGACATTTTTTTGTTTCCTACTAATTTCGGATTTTTTAAGGACAAAAATTTATAAAATTATACAATAGAAGAAATTACCCTGCGTTACCCAGCTTTGAAAATCCAGAAAATGTAATACTAGTTGGTACCCACGACTCCATAAGACAAATGAAAACACTGTATTTATACATTTGCCTGACCTTATCAATTAGGATGAAATAATAAGAAACATAAATCTGGTGACAAAATTTTATCTAGAACACAAAATGCAATTCTTATATAGCGGATCATCCGTAAGTAACTTTGAAGGCTTCCATGAGCTTCATGGGACAGTGTAAACAGGTGAAGTACATTCACGTGAACCTTCAACTGCGTGTAACACTATCCTAAAAATACTGAATAAATTATGCTGAGTAAATTGTGTTCAAAGAGGTAATCTAACAATTATAGCCAAGGATGGATTCAAAGGTTAAATTAGCAAGAATGAATTTACATACATGTCGTTTAATCCTGGGCAAAAGCCTCACGTAAAACATTCTTTCACATACAAGAGTAATACTGGGTTTTTAATAATACTGATAGCAAGAAAAATTAGCGGTACAAATGCCACGGCACGTGAACACATATCCATGTTTTCTTTAGGATTAAATACTTAATACATAATAGAAACTTGATAGATACTTGATGGATAGAAATATTACAATTAAGTATTAACGCTTACACAATGTCGTGAACACAGACATGCCTCATTAGAGAATACAAAAAAACGTCAAATGAACATGCAGGCGACCGCGGCCTAACCTACACTAGGCGGTATAAGCTTACTGTAAAGCATGATAAAGCATGATATAAAAGGAAAATTCACAAATTAATACATTACATACATTACGTAAAAACAAGTCCTAACGAAGACTGTAGACCAGACGGGGAGAGACGTCAAACAAACTATGCATGGTACTAATACAAAAAAATGATCAAAGAAAGCAATAAATGCCAAATTGAATTTAGACGGTGACGGCCGAAATGGAATTTATAATACAGCTATTACCAAGTACCGTTTACATTACTGTAAGGGTCACCACCTTACAACACTTACGTGCATTCTCCCCGCTGTCACACACTCTCTCTAAAGCAAGTATCAGACTACATGCTTAATTCACGACCAGCACCGACTGACTGCTAACCAACAAGAAGAGCCTTCAAGGCATTACACCTAGTTTTAATTAAGCAAGAGGGCGCCACGCGCATGCGCGGACACCTCACGAGGGGAAGACAAAACACAGCACTGGACGCAGATAGGAGGGGGAAAGTAGGAAGGGAAGGAGCGCCGAAGTCCGCCGCGCGGCGCGAAATTCAAGTGACGCGCACCGACCACTTCAACTCCCCCACCCTTGACGAACGCAACCGCGAGCCTCGCCAACCAAGTCACAAGGACTCGAGGAACTGCAGGTCCGGTCACAACACTCTTGAAGTAACTCAAATGTCAAGCCAACACAATTCCATGTGTGTACAAATACAAACAATGTTTCTAAATAACAATTTCTTGATATCTAACTGATGATTTCTTGAAGTAAGTTCAACACATTTCTCTGTGTATACGAATACAAACAATGTTTCTAACTAGCAATTTCTTGAAGTGAGTTCAACACATGTCTATGTGTATACAAATACAAACAATGTTTCTAAATAACAATTTCTTGAAGTGAGTTCATGACTGGCATAGTTTCCGTGTAGGACACCAAGTAAGGATTATCAGTGTATCCACAGAAATAAAGAGTCTTCAGCGTTTCCACTGAAATAAAGACTCTTCAGCGTTTCCACTGAAATAAAGACTCTTCAGCGTTGAAGAGAAAGTTTAGAGTACGGGACGTCCCTAATAAATTCAATTTCGAACAGCATCTTCTTCATCCCAGAGTAGCAGGAACAGCATGCCTTCCCCCAGCGCGACACCAGGGCAAGAACGGCGGGCGTCCCCACCGCCTGCCCACGCTCGACGCCTGGCAGGCAGGGCCATCCGAAGCGGCCGCTGCAGGAGAGACAGTCTCCGCACGCGTCACGGCCCCTCACGGGCAGGAGACGGCGGCGACTCCATGCCACCGCTCCTCATCGGTGACGTGACGGCGACCAACGTCCCAGCAAGCAAGTGACCTTGCAGACACGACGAACCCGGCGGGCGGCTGCGGTCACGCTATCTCGGGCAGGGCGAGGAGCGTCGGGTGCGCTGCGGCGCGAAGTCCTCTTCTGGGCGTGGCGGGAGCATCGGTGGGAGGAAAGGAAAAAAAAAAAGAGAAGGAAACACGAACACCCAAACAACAACAAAAAAAACTAAGTCCAAAAAAAGGAAAAAAAAAAATTATTGATGAAATTTCTTTAATTGACCCACATGGGCCTTTTTATATTTTCTAGAACCAGAAGGGTTACGCAATAGGACCGTGTTGTCTCCCAAAAATTTATCAATCACAAATGGCCCAACAAAAGCAGAAATCAATTTTGAATTAACATTATCAGCCAGTTTTGGCAATTTAAAATTCTTTAAGAGAACCAAGTCATTAACAGCAAAACCATGTGGTCTCCGCGTAGCATTATAAGAGGCGGCTACAGCCTCGCGGGCCCTCTTAAGATTACAACTCACATCGTCAAGCATGGCCTCCAGGGAATCACTGTCAGAGGCGAGTTCCAGAGGCGGCAGTCCCCAGGAGTTAAGCAAGGGATGGGTCAACTCACGGCCCATGAAGGGGATGGAAGGGGGAAACCCTGTCGCCATATGGACAGCAGAATTAAACGCCACGTTGATGAATTCAAGGTCACTGTCCCACAATGACTGGTCATCCCTGTAATAAGCAGTTAGAGTGGCTTTAAGCACCTTGTTTACACGTTCAGACTGATTACCCTGGGGGCAATAGGGACTACTGTAAATGGGTTTAATAGCCCATTCAAAACACATATCCTTAAATAATACAGACCGGAAGTAACGGGCATTATCACAGGTTATCATAGCAGGAGCACCAAAATATTTCCACACTTGCTCTCTTAAGGCTTTAACAATACTAGTCGCCTTCATATTTTTTAAGGGGAGTAGTAACACAAATTTGGAAAAGATGTCCAGAACCACTAGAATGCAAATATTTCCCTTTTTGGAGCGTGTAAGGGGGCCAAAAATATCCATATGCAGAACGTGCCATGGAGCAACCGGGGGATCCGCACAATACAGGCCAACCTTGGCACATTGCGGAGGTTTAGAAACCTGGCAGTCAACACAGGACCTCACGTGGTGACGCACGTCTGCACGTAGTTCGGGCCATGCCAGATGCGCGCTGATGCGGCGGAATGTTTTTTCGATACCCAAGTGAGCACCCAACAATGAGTCATGAAAGTACTTAAGAACCATCGGACGAAGGGAGGCAGGAACCACTGCCTTCCTCTGCTTGCCTGATTTCCCTGTGTAATAAATTACACCTTGTTCCTCTACGTAGGGCGTAACAGTGCCATGATGCAAATCCCTGCGTATGCGAACACACAGCGGGTCATCCTTCTGACAATCACGGATACTAAGAAAAGACTCTGGGAAGACCTTGCACACCGCGGCACTAATCGGCTCAGAACAAGATACTGGCAAGGCACTGGTGTCAAACTCCTCAGGGGTAAACATCCGTGACAACGTGTCAGCGACCACATTGTCACTACCCTTAAGATGGTGTAGCTTAAAGTTAAAGCGGGACAGCCGTAACACCCAGCGCCCTAATTTCCCTAGCTGGTTAGGGTGGTTAAATAACCAGCTAAGTGCCTGATTGTCAGTGTACAGGTCAAATTCCTGACAGTCCAGGTACGAGGCGAACTTCTCAACGCCGAACAAGCATGCAAGCGCCTCCTTCTCATACACGCCGAGACGCCTTTCTCCGTCTGTCAACGATCGGCTAGCATAAGCTATGGGACGTAATCTATCATTTTCGAGGTGACCTAGGACGGCTCCTAGAGCAATACTAGACGCATCGACCTGAAGTGCGAACCTACGCTGAAAATCCGGAAGGATCAAAACGGGAGGAGAAGAGACAAGGGTCTTAAGATTATCAAAGGCTTTCTGTTGCGCGTCACCCCATTCAAAGGCTGTGTTTTTCTTGCGCAACTTATTCAACGGACCACAAACCGCAGCATAGTCCGTTATAAAGCGTGCATAGTAACCTGTCATGCCTAGGAATCTCTGAATTCCTTTGACGTTTTTAGGGGGCGGAAAATTAACTATGGGTAAAACCTTGTCAGGGTCCATAATGAGCTTTCCCTTAGAAATAATGTAACCAAGGAACTTAACATGGTCCTGGGCCAAACGAAGTTTGTCAGGATTAACAGTTAACCCAGCCGCTCGAAGACGGTCAAACACCTGAGTTAGATGTTGTTTGTGCTCTTCTAAGCTAGCGCTATAAACAATAATATCATCAATATAGTTAAAGACAAATTTATACTTTAAATCAGAAAGAATATGGTCCAGCACGCGGCTCATGGCCTGACTACCAAATGAAACTCCCATGGGCACCCTATTGAACTGAAATTGTCCCCAAGGGGTAGAAAATGCGGTGTATTTACGGCAATCAGGATGCAAGAGGATTTGATGGAAACTGGCGTTCAAATCGATGACGGAAAAAATGGCTGCCTCTCCTAGGTGTTGTAGAGCGCTCTCTACCGTCGGTAATTCGTAAGAGTCCTGAATGACCTTATCATTTAGAGATTTGAAGTTGTGAACCAAGCGAAATTCTCCAGCCTCCTTTTTAGGAACTAGAAAAGTAGGCGAGCTAAAATCAGAAATAGATGGGGCAATGACCCCAGCTTCCATGAGGCGATCGACAATAATCTTCATTTTTTGTAGTTTAGGGGGTGATACTCTGTGGCCTTTGGCCTTAACAGGCGTGCGATCCTTCAAATAAAACTTATAGGGCAATACATCACACCTACCTATACGACTGTTTATTACGTCAGGATAACGACTGAAAACGTCCGAAATCAGAGAGTCTCTGAAGGTCATGTCACTCATGTCAGGACAAGACATGACTTCAGGGGCGGCATTCTGCGGAATTAATTTAATTTTTAATGAAGGGCGAAAGCCAAAAACAAGATGCTGATTAGCCACGTCAATCAAACAACGAGTTTTCCCCAGAAAATCCAGACCAAGGATAAGTGAATGACACAAACCAGGAATAATGTAAAAATGCCAGTTCCAGGAAAATCCGGCAATTTTAATGTGAAGCTCAACTGTCATGTTAGCGCGTACTACTTCTCCGTTAGCTACACAAATAATGACGTCAGGGCACGTAGTCACACGGCTCTGCAATGCAGGTAATTTATTACATAAGGAATCAAAAAAATCAGCACTCAACAAAGAACGAGTGGCTCCGGAATCCACTAATGCCGGAACAATATCACTAAACAAATTAACATGAACAAAATTGTAAAATTTATGAAAGGCGGCTTTTCTCTGACGACGATCGCGGCGACCGCTCATACGCCCTGATCGGGGCCCGTTTCCCGGACACTGATCCCTATAGTGCCCTGCGCGGTTGCACCTAAAGCATTTGCGTAAATCACGGCTCACAGCGGGCTGCGTGCACTCAGACACCGCGTGACCGAACTTTCCGCAGTTGGCACACCTAGACCGGCTGGCCTTAAGGCCGGGCGCATTAGTGGGAGGGGGGCGCCTGTCGGTAGCGCGGCCGGAGCCGACAAGGGGCTCGGTTACACTAACCGCACAATCAACGAGCTGCGGCGCGCGCGTAGCACGAGCAGACTGAGAATAAACATTCACAGCAGGCTGAAATTCTAAGTTTTTAGGCTTATAAAACCGCGATGTAGATGAAATGGGGAATTCCTCCTTATATTTTCTAACAGCGAGCAAGCGATTCTCCACTTCAGAGCTCCACTTGCGTAAAGCATTCAAAGTTGTGGGAGGACTAAGCATGGCGCTATGTTGAAGCACAAGCGGAGAGACATTCCCTAATATAGTTTGTACTAACTCAGTTTCCGTGAGATTTAAATTAAGAACGGCCGCATAATTGGCCACGGAATTAATGAACTGAAGAGTGGGCTCGTTAGGCAATTGAAACCTAAATACTAAGTCACGTTTACAGCTTTTAAGCACACGTGGAGGACAGGCAAATTGCAAAACTGAGCTTTTGAACTGAGCAAAAGAAAGATTCTGAGTAATTGCGTCAGTAAGTAAATGCAAAAATGCGGCTCCACAAAGACTCAGCAGGGCCTTTAACAATTCTGCCTCACTAACTAATTTCAGCCCTTCAAGACGTGATGCCGCACTTAAAAAATCCAAAACAGCTCGTGGCTCGCAGCTATCAAGCCGAGGAAGAAGCTTAAGGTTAGAAAAAAATATTTTTGTATTAAATTTTGAGTTCAAGGCGGGGCCAGAAGGGGGTGGGAACTGCCGAGACGGTACCTCATCAGCTGATTCCCAGGAGTTACGAACATGCTGGACGAGTAGGCTCCTCAAAACAGCAACAGTAGCGCCCTCCTCGAAGGAAACGCCCTCCTCGGAGAGGATTTGAACCAGCTCGTCACGGCGTAGACGATACACCCATCCCGTGACCGGTGACCCCATGGTGCATGCAAGACAAAAGAGAAAAACAAAAACGTTAATAGTCAGCATAACACAGCAGAGTAGCGCAGTTGAAGGCTTCCATGAGCTTCATGGGACAGTGTAAACAGGTGAAGTACATTCACGTGAACCTTCAACTGCGTGTAACACTATCCTAAAAATACTGAATAAATTATGCTGAGTAAATTGTGTTCAAAGAGGTAATCTAACAATTATAGCCAAGGATGGATTCAAAGGTTAAATTAGCAAGAATGAATTTACATACATGTCGTTTAATCCTGGGCAAAAGCCTCACGTAAAACATTCTTTCACATACAAGAGTAATACTGGGTTTTTAATAATACTGATAGCAAGAAAAATTAGCGGTACAAATGCCACGGCACGTGAACACATATCCATGTTTTCTTTAGGATTAAATACTTAATACATAATAGAAACTTGATAGATACTTGATGGATAGAAATATTACAATTAAGTATTAACGCTTACACAATGTCGTGAACACAGACATGCCTCATTAGAGAATACAAAAAAACGTCAAATGAACATGCAGGCGACCGCGGCCTAACCTACACTAGGCGGTATAAGCTTACTGTAAAGCATGATAAAGCATGATATAAAAGGAAAATTCACAAATTAATACATTACATACATTACGTAAAAACAAGTCCTAACGAAGACTGTAGACCAGACGGGGAGAGACGTCAAACAAACTATGCATGGTACTAATACAAAAAAATGATCAAAGAAAGCAATAAATGCCAAATTGAATTTAGACGGTGACGGCCGAAATGGAATTTATAATACAGCTATTACCAAGTACCGTTTACATTACTGTAAGGGTCACCACCTTACAACACTTACGTGCATTCTCCCCGCTGTCACACACTCTCTCTAAAGCAAGTATCAGACTACATGCTTAATTCACGACCAGCACCGACTGACTGCTAACCAACAAGAAGAGCCTTCAAGGCATTACACCTAGTTTTAATTAAGCAAGAGGGCGCCACGCGCATGCGCGGACACCTCACGAGGGGAAGACAAAACACAGCACTGGACGCAGATAGGAGGGGGAAAGTAGGAAGGGAAGGAGCGCCGAAGTCCGCCGCGCGGCGCGAAATTCAAGTGACGCGCACCGACCACTTCAACTTAAACATACACACATATATATATATATATATATATATATATATATATATATATATATATATTAATACACAGCGTTGACGAAAAAATTTGGTTGTCCCCTTTTCAGGTGAATACGAATATTAAGTGTTCCCCTTTCCCCGTAATGTTTTTCACCTCTACTCCAAATAAATAAACGGTGTTGCATTTCCTTACTTTAGTGAAAAATATAGGAATGAATTTTTTGTGTCGTGGAAAAGACGTAAGAATTGTGTGGGGGGGGGGGGGGGAGGGAAGAGGAGGTAAGATAGAGAGGGAGAAAGAGAGAGAGAGTGAGTGAGAGAAACAGAATTTAAAAAAATGAAAAATAAAAAAGCTTTCTTAATTAAACACTTGGATTCAAAAATTTTATATTTTTCTGACACAAACACACAGAAAGAAGTAGCTGTAGACGACATGACTTCTTAAGGTGGGTTTACGATTGAAAATTAAGAATTAAGACTTAAGACTTAGTCGTGTACTTACCATATGACTCTATGTAAACTAGTGGAATGGTTTATGATTGTCGTGTGTGAATTTTGACGGGTCGTGTGCGAACCATATGATGACTTAAGACTTAAAAGAAATGGTTACATTTTATATTTTTCGTTAAGACTTAAGGGAAGTGACCAATCACAACAAACCGGAACCTTTCAACAGGAAGTTTATGTCTTATTATTGGACCGAGCGAGGCAGTATTTTGGGTTAGAATTCGTTTCTTTGTCATTTGTAATCATCATCCATTTCTAAAAATAGATATCCCATTTGTCAATAACCTATTTCAAACCTGCTTCTCCGTTTCGAACAATGGCCGACCATGTGTTTTGTGCTGTGTTTGGTTAGAATTAACGACTTCTATGTCAATCATAAACTTGAAAATGTAGTTTTGACTTAATCCTGTGCTCGATGTTAAGTTATAATTCTTAAGGAAATCAATCGTAAACCCAGCTTTACACAGGTTTAGTTGCAGTCGTTGTAACACGCCTTTACTAATAACTGAAATCATTTCATTCCCAACTTCGGGTGGCGGGAGTACGTCCCCCATAGGCCTAAGCTTCCTGCGGGGAGGGGATGGCGTCGAAAATGATGAGGTAGGCCGCGCGACGGGGAATCAATTTCCATCCCCCTCTCTCTGCTCCCTTTAGCACCCCCAACCCATCGCACCCCGACCCCCCTTTTCACGACCCTCTCGGGTTGACCCCTTAGATTGGCGTCAATAAATCAGCAGCAGTATCTCCCATTACCTTCGCGTCCCGGGACCCCTCGCTCAGAAGGTGCTGGAGGGGAGGAGGGGTGTGTGTTTTGGGTTGCGACATATACCAGCAGTTCCCCAAACCACGCTTCCTGGACATTGGAACGCGACAAGAGAGCTGGTGCCTCCCTTATCGGAACGCTGGCAACCACGGACGGATCAAGTCGCCTCTCACCCTTTATCTTCTCCCCAGCATTAAATCATTTCCTACAGTCTAACTCCTACTATCAGCAACAGCGTTAAATATGAATAGTTCTTAGAATGTACTCGGTGCTAATGGATGGTGTAGTAAATTAAACTTAATATTTTTGGCAACTCAAAATTACTCATAATATATAATAATCCATTCTTAGGCGACTGAGTTTCCAAAATAAAAATATATAAACGGTAAATATTTTCACGGTTAAAGGATGCAGGATTATTTTCAGATTTTCTGGGGGAGGGTAAAATTGGCCTGGCATAAAAAAATAAAACGGATTTTAAGATAAAACCACATAAATTCAAACTCTACAAGTACTGACAATAACAGAAAATTAAATTTCCTAAAACTCCTATGTTATTGTTAACCAGGTGAAGTATCATAATGGTAAAACCATTCTGATGGTTTCCAGGAATCGCCCGTAGCAAATGTTGGTTTGGTTTATGTCCATAGATCATATTCGAGTCTTTGGCGGTCAAAAAAAAATTCTCTAATGTTTGCTTCCTGTAACACTTTTGGTGGTGTTAGACGGTTCAGATGATTAGTTTGTCTATCCGCCTCAAGTCGACATACACATCCTTCACATAGTCCGATAACGAAAATTTGTCTCCCTCTGGTAACATCAGCTTGTTCCATATCCACCCGGGCCCTTAACCCTTGATATTACAACGTCCGGTCTCTTATTTTAGAACAAAGATACAAAAATAATTTGTGTCATCACAAAGCGTTTTGTCAGTACAGAACGTAACACATATTTTGTGGTGACTACAAAATAATGTTGCCGCACCGACAAAGTGGCTTATTATCTTCTGTAAAATCTTGTTGCCGGCCACAAATGGTTTTGTCTAAACTGAAAAATGAGTTGGTAGTCACAACAGGGTCGTTGAAAATTTGACGTACAAACTTCCGCTGCAGTTTTATAAAAAAAATTAAACGTTTATACCATTTAAGTACCCCCAGGTTTTATAAGCCTTTGAAGTAGGTAACAAATAGTGGTAATAATTAAAAGAAAATAATTTGTTTCACCTAATTGTTTCAATGGCATCATTTTACGACGGAGACCAATGTTACTGTGGTTGTATCTACGAAGCACTTCAGACCACAAGTCGTGTATGTTATGAACTTTTTTTTTTCCACAATGAACGTCAAGCTAAGTTTCGTCTGTCAAATTCTGACTCACGTCCTGTATATTGACGAAATATTTTGGTAGCGACCAAAAGTTTTTTTTTTTTTAATTTTCCTGGCATTTGTCGTAGCAATTTTTTTAAGGACACGTTGAGGAGCAGAGTAAAGCCAATTTCAAAGGCGACGAAAACAATAAGAAAGGAGAGGAGTATCTTGCTCCATTATAGGGACCGGAAAAATTCGCTGATTCATTGACATCTAGGAAAGCCTCCATTATCCTCTGCACTTCTCAAGTAAACACGCGTGTTCATTGGTTACTAAATTGTGAGTCGTCTCCACTGGTTAGCTTGTGATTCGACGCTTCTTTGGTCGATAGTCTCTCATTGGCCCAGATAGCTCCAGTTAAACTGTGAGCCAATAGCAGAACCAGCAGAATTATACACATGTTTGAATTTCAGCATATAACGAAATGAATCCGCAAATTTTTCCGGTCTCAATGCATTATTTCTGAGTAGAAAGAAAAGAGGGGGTGGACGAGGATGACGGCAACTGTTAAACGCCGGCGGTTCAAGCGACAGCGCTAGCATCAGCGAGAACCACGCATGCGTCTTGTGGTTCAGTGTTCGCGAGTCTTCCGTTTCCCAACGCCGCCGCGACCTCCTTTTTGACCGACATAACGCGCAACGGGTTGACGGCCACACCCCAACAGTTTTCAAACTCTCAGAAGTTGGCCGATCGTTCGTGTAAAAAGAAAAAAGAATAAAAAATTGAGTATTTCATTACACGCCAGAGAATTTCATCATCTTACCTAGTTAAAGAGCAAATAAATTTGTTATCGTGTTGCAAATACACTTATAATACAAAACTCAGACACAAAATTTAACGTATCATTCTTTAAAACAATACCGAGTGTGATAAATTTGCACAAATGTGGTTTTCAACTACATTTCTGGGTGTAGATATTTTATGGGCTGGAGAGTGAGATAGACTACACATATAATAATAAAATTCCATCACTAATGAAGGGAAAAATAGGTATATTCTTAATATTGCATATATTATTTGTGAGCATGCCAAATAAATAATACATCGTTACTCCAATCTGTTTGCCAATAATTCTATATAAAAATTCCTGCATCGTAGGGTAAAAGTTCCCTTAAGAGAGAAATACCTATAAGAACGAAATAATGCCCATAAAACATTTCTTTAATGATTAACATTGAATTTTTGCTATCTTTAAGACAGAGATCCCACGTTAAGAGATTTTTAAGTACCAAAACTCTCTACTGACAGAATTATTGCAGCTGTAATATTTGCCTAAAATTAATTAAGGCTCAAATTCTAGTAAACTCTTGAAATAAACTATTAGAGCAGCCGGTCACGATTAATTTTGTGCATCTCCGTAAACTTAATGAAGCCAAAACATTGAAGTAAAACGATATAAAATAGAACTGGGCTGTAAACTATGGAAACCTATGCGGCATATTTCGTTTCGTGTCCCTCCCCTTTTAACTCCGGTACCAAGTTGGGGCGCGTCCCAGAGGCTGTTTGAAGACGTGGTTCAGCGCCGCAGAGAGAGCGACAGAGGGTGAGAGGGAGGGAGGGAGGGAGGGTGACACAAGCGCGACATCCCTGGTCGACCGAGCATGAAATGAGCCGCCTCGCCACTGGACAGAGGCAGCGCTAATTGCCCGCCAGCTGAAGCTTGCTACCGTTCTCCCGAGGCCACTGACAGCCTCCGCCAGGTACTCAGCACCCAAGTACTTAACGCGCTCATAAAAAAGTGGAAAATTAAAAATGTAATTTCATAGCACATTATGAGTGAGGTGAATACAATGCTTTCCTGACTATAAGACTGAAAGTCCCCCCCCCCCCCCCCCCCAAAAAAAAAAAGCAGGCTGTGTCGGGACACGACCGCAAGTTTTCAACGTGAATACATTATGAAAATGAGAAAATAAAAAATACTGTAGTTCCAAACACATGTTCATAATTTTAAAATCAATGTATTTTATGTTAGTCTCAATTTATATTAAATGAAATATAAGCGCTAATTGCAATATTATTGTTGTTGTCTTATTATTATTGCACTCGTGCTAAACTTGGTGACGTTCGCAGGTTAGCTTTCTTCCTTTCCTTGCAGTCTGGTCCTTAGGAAACCTTTTTGGAATCATGACTAGCTTTTATTTCTTCGGATAGTAGTGCCATGCAGCTCCGATTGTATAAATTGTCCAAGTGCCCCTACATTATATATTCTTTTCTCACCATTTTTCGAAACTTCATCTCTCAGTTGTGATATCGTAAATTTTAAGAAAAACTGTTTGGTTTACATAGGTCATTATTATCTGCACAAATGAATTTTAATTGATTAAAATTGGTAAACGCGTGTGTTCAATATCTCCTTTTAAAGTAGATGAGTCACCTGAAATAGAACGTTCGAGAAACTTGTCAATTACTCGTAGTGACCTGTAAATAAACAAAAATGGTCTATAATGGCTTATGCCGTAAACCCTTATCCTATATAATATTTATGCGCAACTATAATATTCTAAGCATGGTATATATTTAACAACGTTTAATAATATATCCTCTTTTCGTTACACTCTACTTTTCGAACTAGCATCCCAATTTATAAGGCGTATCCTGGTAAAAAAAAAAATACATTATTTGTATCGCAGACTAATAGATGGACCTGCGGTAGAGAACAAGCCTTGCATTTTGCTGGATTGACATCGGAGGATGACGAACAACCTAAATTAGGACGATGTTGCCCACGTGACCGAGGGCGCCAGCAGCGCCTGTGGTTGGCGACTGCCATCACAACAAGCATAACCTACAGTTCAGGAGATGAAAACCACAACTACAACCCACACAGTTATGAAGTTCACCGACGTAAAAGGTTAGGTTATAAATGGTCAGTGTAATAAATAATAGTTCTCAATTGGTTTTTTTCTGGAGGGTAGTTTAGTTTAGGTTAGGTTATCGTAAATAGAATAACTTGTTGGTTAGGTTATAGTAGCGTTATTTAAAATAACTCTATGACCGTAAAATTATAAGATCCTTGCAATATGTAACATATAAGATCTCAGTATGCGGAAACTGATGGGCGTAATTTCGTGAATGCGTCGGAAGTCAAGGAACGGAAATGTGTGACAACCACGGTACTGCCATCTGAGAAAATTTTTTTGCAAATACCATGAGAAACTTTGTGGCATTAATTTTTTAATGAATTTAACAAGATGTTCAGTATTTTAATAAAATTACTTGTTGAAAATCATGTCCAAACTGAGATTTAGTTTTCGCTTTTATCGGAGCCGTCTCATCCTATAGATAAAACTTTTGGTCAAGTGATCAAATGGTTGAATAGTTGACGTAGCTGCTCCGGTAACGAATTATAGCGATGAGTGTGGAAACTACGTGTGATTTGCGTCTATATGCTTTCCAGTTTAAAACATTAGGATGGATATTTAAAAATAAGTATTATGAAAAAAAATGTTCACATCCCACCTAGATTAATTTCCTTCTTTTAAGCTCCTTCTTTCATTCGACATCGAGGTAACACATTAGGTACGACGAAACGAATGAGGGATAGAGAGCAGTGTTCTCCCTAGAGCTTGCCAGTGAGATTAGCCAAATATTAAGTAAACAGATCCTCCAATTTTTATAGAGACACGCAACATTTATTTTCCCTGTATCTACATGTACCTACATTTAAGACGATATAAAAATGAGACAAATTCAAACTATTTTATTCACAAATTCAACATTAAAACTTAAAAATAAAAGATTATTAAGGGAAAACAAGTAGGTCTAAACGTAAAAAAAAAAAAAAATTATGGTAGTTATTAGTAGACCTCTATAGCTGAAACAATAATTATTTAATTATTTTAATTAATTATTAGCATAAAAAATGCAGCTGGGTGGTGCGGTGTAAGGCTGGGAGCGCAGGTAGAGCACATGCGTTGTGACTGGGCCGTTTGTTTCTGTTCCGCGTTTTTTTTTTTGTGCTGTGGCAGCGCAGTGGGTTGTAGAGCCGTAACCACGCAAGTGTGAAATTGTGATTGCCGAATCGGGATTGGACGGAAATGTGTCTGTCGAAAGGGTAAAAATAATAATGAAAAGTACATAAAGGTCTCCAGTGTCTAACTTTCTGTGGTTAGAATCTAATATATTTCTCTTAAAGCTTTCTATTGCACTTTGTAAACTCCTAATATATCCTTTGAATTTAATTTATTTTAAATAAATAATTATTTGTTATTTTGTAATATATTTATAATATTAAAACATTATTATTTAATTATGTTTATTATATATTATACTATTTTCATAGCCATGGATAGAGACATGGAAATTTCGGCGATTCATTGGTCATCAGTAGGGGCAGGAAATTTTCGCGAAAAAATCTGAACGCCGACTAGATTGCAACAAGGTATACCCACACCAGCGGTTTCTTCCTTGTGATTGGCTGCCGTCTGCGAGAGAAGTCGTTGCCTTGTTTGCACGAGCCACTAAGGACGAGTTTGCTTCCACACTGAATTAGTGTTATTGGTAGAGACCCGTGAATTTCGCGGATTCAATGACCTCCAGGATAGACTCCAATATCTTCTACACACACGGGCAAATGCCTACTGTTCATTGGCTGTTGACTTGTGAGTCGTCTCAACTGGGTGGCCTGTGATTCGACATTTCTATTAGTGAGGATCTCTAATTGGCCCTCAGTCCTCCAGATTAACAGAGAACCAATGACAGAAGCAGCACTAAGGTATAATTATTTGAATTTAAGCATAACACGAAATGAATCCGCGAAATTCACGGGTCTCTAGTTATTGGTTGTTGTAACAATCGAAATGCACCTCAAAGTAACTCACCCAATCACGATACACAGACGATGCTACAATGTTTTAACTTCAAGCTACTCTCAGGATCTTTTCGCGAAATTTTCATGGCCCTAGTGACGCTAAAATTCACAGAACTATGCACAACTCTACTCATAGCTTTTATACTCGCTGATTTATTCCCGTGGAACTTCCCCACTTTGTGTTGTGATGATGTGATTCGGCCAATTCTACTGCAAGTTGACTGGCGCGCAGTCGTAGAGGGGATTTTCCAGTTGATGGAATCATCAAAGCAACGCAAAGGTTTACATGTTCGCTGTATAGCTTGCGACCAAAACGAATCCGCCAAATATTCGGGTTAATAGATATGGAGTATTATGTCGAGTGGAATGTGCATGAACTACACGTTCAATTTTTTGACAAACTCCATGTACCATTGAGATATATGATGTCCACTTTAGGGAAAAAGTTAAAACTATTTACACTTACTAACTAGAATTATAGGAGGCGTACAATCATATAGTCGGGTCCACGGTGTTTAAGTAGTTGGATCAGCTTCCCACCAGAGCGATTCCTATTTGATTCCCGTGGGAGTCCACCCAGAATCATCGCCTATTATTGTCTCTAATAACCAATGCGTCGACGAGACATCATTTATCATACATCTATCTCAATACGGACTCAATATTGCCTAGGCAGATACCTAATAACTTTGTCCCCTATATTGTATTCGGTGTCTTTGGTTTCCAGAAATCTGTTCTTAAAGATTGCAAAAACCTGCGTTAACCACGAGACCGTTGAAGTGACAGCTTAAAATCTACAACACCACAATTTAGTGGGCTGTCATCCAGCAAGAAATCAAAGTTGACTCTCTTGTTACGACATGATCACAATGAATTTAACGCACTGTTATAATCAGCACATAAAAATCTGGAATCAATATCCGCGATCATGATTTTAAGCATCAGTGGAGAGTTTTTTCCGCGTACCTTTTGCCGATGAAAAATATTTGCCTGCGTTTCATCTACGGGGCAAGAAAAAAAAAGTAATTCTTTGTTATAGAATATTTGCAGAAGAGTGACAGATTCCCATCTATCGCTGTTGAGAGGCGTCGAGGAGATTGTGGAGATAGAGGATGTTGCCATCTTAAAAAAACAGCAGAGCACGACTTGTCGCAAGTGCTGGCGCGTCTCTTCTCGCCTCTCCCCCCCCCCCTTCACAACCTTTCTTACATCTGAGAAGCGATGGCCGAGACAACATGGCGCCGGCCTGCGCCGCTGCCTTCGCCAACTTCTCGTGCGCTCCTTCCCCTCTCTCCGCTCTCTTCTACCCCCCGCCCCCCTAGGGCATCAAGTCGAGAGCCAATCCGGTTGTTTTTGTGCGGGCTGCGACCGTGACACGTGTTCCGAGCTGTAAGCAGTTTGCCCGGCGCCTGGGACATTCATTACGAACTCATCCCGTCGCATGCACACTCGGGGCGAGCCTTAACCAGGAAACTTTAACTGTTTTTCAGGAAAAAAACAACCCACTCCCGAATTTCCTGCAGGTCAGCTTTTTTTTTTTAAAAAAAAAAGCCGAAATGTTAAAAAGATACAGCAACTTTAAAAAGGATTATTGGATGAATGTTTTACTTCTCAAGTCTGTAATCCGCATAGAGCCGGTCACCGACCTCACACAGGTAGGTAATTTATCAAAGGGTTATTTCATCATTTATAAAAATTTACAAAGAGAATAAAAATTGTATTATTTTTATAAATAAAATTAACAACAACGAGGCTACCAATTAGATTTTAATAGGGAAGTAGCTCATTGCCAATGTTTGATGTTTCTATAAACAGCTGTATAATGATATAATTTCAAAATTATAACTGATATCTAATGTTTTACACAGCGTGGATTAAAGAAGCCGACAATACGGTCTGATGTTTGGCCTTAGTTAACAAATATAGATATATCTTTTTAATAATATTAATTTAAACAAATGAAATGAGAACAGTAATGTCAATCTGTATAAGTATAGCCTACTTTTAAAAAGGTAGAATATTTTTAATAGGTTCAGAAACGTTTGTGTGTTTGATAATAAATAATTAGCATAAATAACATGCATGGTCATACATTTTTTTTATTTTAAAAAGGTTAAACATCTAGATGACAAAAATATATATCACTCACTGGTTGTTTAAGGGACATATCAAGAAAAGCTTCAACCATTTGAAATATAAATGTAAAGTTTGAAGGCAAATACCATATATAATTTAGATATTCACGAAGAAAAGATATTTAAACATTCCAATCCCAAAAATAGGAAATCCAGGTCAAAACATTAATAGTAATTTCAATGACTTTTCTAAAATATTAATCCTATAAATTAAAATTATGAGAAGAATTAACCGACACAATGTAGCGAAAACTGATAACATGAGGTGTTGAGAAATTTAACCCTTAAAGTGGTGAATAACGTGTTATAAATTTGTAAGCCAAATGTTGCGACCTTGGTTTATCAACATAATAATTATCGGGGACATTAACCTACTACGTGCTTTCAAGAAGCCATACTTTAAAATATTAATTTATTGCGTGGAAAAAATCTAATTTAAACTCAATAGGCCTACACTTGATTCATAACATAAATTATTTAGTTTATAAAATTGCGTACAATGCAGATAATAAACACAACTAAAATAGTTAAAACAAATTTTAGCCAAATTGAATGGGAAAATAGATTGAACAATAATTATTTTTTAAATAAATAAAATATATCGCTAATACAGTAACACATTTACATAAATATTGAAAAAAAATGTGAGCGAGTCTTTCAGTACCCGCCAGTGATGCGTAAACATCTGACCTCGGCAACGAACAAATTCACGTGTTTTCATGTGGTTTATGTTGCAAATAAACTTATAATACAAAACTCGGACACAAAATTTAACTTAGAATTCTGTAAAATATTGCAGAGCTTCATAAATATGTTGATAATAAAAATATTCCATTATTGGTAAAACCTTTCTGGACGCGAATAACACACGTACTTTCTGCGCCCGCCGCTATGATTTGCCTCCTGAATCGTAAACGTTGTTGGCCATCACGCGCAGATAGCAGCACGAAATAACCAGAAATTTTAAACTATTAGAAAAGGCTTCGATAAAAGCGAAAAAGACTTCACAAAATCATAAACCCCGGCTTTGGACCTGATTTTTGACAAGGAATTTTATATAAAACCTGTCCATATTGTTAAAATTCCTAAACATATAATACTTTAAAGTTTCTGCATACTTTATAAGTTATACTTTTATGTCTTTACTATAATATTAACCTGAAACATTTCAAAACACACACTATAACAATAAGTATATTTTTGTATATTTTTTTCGCTTAAACGACTGAAATTATTCTGCAAATAATTACTACAAATTAAACCTTAATATTATTGAGCTGATTCAACTTTACTATATAATGTTATTTTATTATAATTTTTTTAAATACAAGTAAAAACATTAAACTGGTGAAATTTTAACACCGTACCTTGAGGTTAACAAGCGCCCCATCTATCACAGTGCTACCGAGCCCGTTGACATATTGCAAGGAGAGTAGGTATTTGAATACATGAGATTGCGTTTTGCAATGATTATTTTAATTTACCAAAAATTATTCCGGGATAGTTTCACAATCATAAACTTTCTTTTATACCAATACTTTTGTTATGTACCCTAATGTTTAAGAAAGTGACTATATACGGGTTTAAGTTGCTACACATTTCCTTTCCACTTTCTCGAAATTACTCTTTCCAATTTCGTATACCGAGAGCTAAGAAGTTTCACGAGTTCACCTCGACGTTATAAAAAGATAGCGTGCAAACAGTTGAGTAATTACGATAGTTCGTGCCGGTGGCGGAGTCCCGACACGGGATACTTGGCTCGGAAACACCCGGTGTTCGTCCCGGCGCGCTGCAAGGATGCGGCGGCGGCGCGCAGGACTTCACGAGGCTCGTAATTACGAGCTCCCGCGCAGGAAGGACACTCCGGCAGCCTTCGTGTCGCCCCTCGTCCTGCTCCTTCGGCGCTGCTATTCTTTTGTCGCCTCCCTCGAGACGTCTTTACGTCATCGCGCGCACACGGGCCTCCTTCTTCTTCTGCCCTTGTTTATAGTTGTTGTTTTTTATACCGCTTTACCGAAACTCATCGCACACCCTTTGTTTGTGCCGCGCCGGGGGAGTTCCTCTTGAGCCCTTCTCCGGCGGTGTTTCAAGAGCATTGCGTCTTGAAAGTGGAGTAGACGCTCTCCAATCGCTCCACACATTCTCCTCTTCCAGTCAAAGAAGGGTGAGGGGGGAGGGGGAAATGAAAAATTTTAATCTTTTCACTAGTCGATTACACCCAAAAAAATAAAGTCATCACGAACGTTGATAAGGTCAGTTAAAGTTAAAAGGAAATTTACACCAATCATATTACTTGCTGTCAATTGCTGTTCAATTTAGAATTCGTTTGCAAGTGTCGGTTTAGTATTTACATTGAACGTTGAATGTAATATACTTATTTATTAAATTGTATTGTTTTGTGCCATACAACAGTTGTAAACCAGTTAGATGATGACACATATATAGAAAAGGTAATATAAAACATAAAACAACAAAAAACACATTAATAAAATACATACTTGTAAACATATGAATTACATTACGACAAAACACGAAAACACACAACACACAGATTTACAAAGTTTATATGAACTAATTTGTTATTTTTGGTTTTCGTAAAACTCTTTAAAAGAAACTAAAATTGTGTATATGAAATAAACATTTAGAGTACGAAAGTTTAATAAATATCTTTATGCTTAAGTTGCTTACCAATAAATGTTTCTAGATTATTACAGTGTGTATGTGTGCATGTGTGTATACACAGACTTAATGATATATTGTTGTGTTGATCAACCTTGGAAATAATTTTTATTCCCAGCCGTCACCGTGGCTTAAGACAGAAAAATCTTCATTGGTTTCCCATTGTCTTTCTCAGAATGGAGGTGAATGTTTAGAACGACACTCAGTCCTGAACACAGAAGGGGAATTTCCCACAAGTTAAAAATCCAGGATCAGACCCCAAACCAAGTGTGGTTCTGTTAAACTGGGTTCCGCAGACCGCGGCTCTTTTCATAGGGTATCAAGGCTCTACAACCCACTGCGCTGCCTCAGCTCAAAAAAACGCTGACCAAAAACAAGCGGCACAATCACAACGCATGTTGTTATGATTCAACTTTAAGATGATCTCAGTTCTTGACTATTCCAAGACAGGGTGATAGGGGGCTCAAGACTAAGAATGAAAGACAATTCAATATAGAGACTTGATTTACTGTCAAGTACCGTTACAGTGTTAGCTGTCACCTAATTCCAACAATGATCGGGGAGCCTCGCTACCACACCTCGGCAGGTTCCTTACCCACGCTGTGCTGGGTCGCGCTCGCGGCAGGTTCTCGACGACGGACTGCGGCGGCCGAGGACCACGGCGCTCCGTGGTTCAGATGTCACGACTCCAGCCGTCCAGTCGCCGGTGACCAGAAGAAGCCCCCTCTCGACGGTGGCTGTCGTTTTTATCCTTCTGTTCGCGTCCGTGTTGATGTTCCGTGTTGTCCCCTTTTCTCTCGCAGCGGCGGTCGGCCTTCGGCGACCCGCGTCGCGGTTTCGCTGGCGGTGTTGAAATTGCTGACACCTCGTGTTTGACTCAGGGCGAGCCTCGAAGCCGCTTGCCAGAGTGCTCAGAGCGAGTCATAACAATGTGCTCTGCCTGCGCTGCCATCTTACCACCGCAACGCCCAGATGCTTTTTATTTTAATAATTAATTAATTTCAATAATTTAGGTTTTTTATGTTTTGTTAGTACAGCGCTACTAATCTACCATTTTTTACATTTACATGTTTTTTCCCTAATTAGCATTTATCTTTAAGACTTAATGTTGAATTAGTGTAAATAATATTTTTATTTTATCTAATTTTTCTAACGTCTGTGACTGTGTGTGGTCACGAGACGTTAATTTACGACCCTGCACCACAAAACATTTAAGGACTTGAAGAAGCTTACCTTTCATGTTGACGTGTATGAATAAACTGACATCTTGTGACGTCATGACTCATAGATAGGCTACGGCTGTGTGCGGCAGACGACAGTGCACTTTCAAACAAAATACCATAGACAAAGTAGAGACTTCATTCCTACACAACATCGAATGCAGTGTTACCAACTCCGGATTTAGCAAGAAGAAGAATAAATCCCGGAAATTGGTTGTTTATCTATTATGTGAACTGGCATGAAGATCCTTCTAGAGCATTCGAAAATCATCTCTATTAATCCCGAGATTTGGAGGGGCAATAGGAGGGAAGGGGGGGGGGGTGAGAAATGGGTATATAAGCCCGGGATTTTGATCAGTTAGGCATGGAGCAGCAGGACCATCACCCACATCATCATGAGGCATTAGAGAGAGAGAGATTGACAGAAGGCAAGGTGTTTTGGAGAGCTAAGTATGAGTGTTGTAATTATTTGTTATGATATGGCCAGTAGAGTTTAAAGTTTTGATAATGATGAAAATAACTTTGAGTAGTAACCATTGGACTTGTGTTTTGTGCGAATATGATGCACCTGTTTAAACTTAGTGTTGCTTTAGGTGTTCATAATGTGGATTGGCACTTGGTAAAATTTGCTGCCCTCCTGTTCATTTTGCTTGTTGTTGGCGGCCATATTGCTTTCAATAATTTATTTTAGCTCTCCAAAGACCTTTTCCTTACGAGTTGTAATAGTTTGCTTATGTTTGGTCTAAAGACATGAAGCATAATAAATGTTGACCTTTCCAGCCTAGAGTTTGAAAAAAACCCAAAGAAAGCATTAAAGTCAGATATATTAATTGTGTGTAAATTATAAAATATTTGTTATTTATGAGATCTTACTATTTTTGTACTATTTATGAGATATAAAGATTAACAATAAACTTGGGAAATATATTTGTGTTCGGTCAATGTTTTTGCCACCTTACATTTTTCAGCATAGGTTTTGATTTTGGTTTGATTTTGAATTTAATATGCTGAATAGGCCCCATCTGGGCAAGTGTTACCTTGCTTGCGTGCTTGCAATTGCGCTACGCAGGTCGGCCCGCCATCGTCTGGCTTGGACAGTGGAACGTATAAAAGATATTGCATTCAGTGTTATCACTAAGCGATCTTTTGCCAACTGCTCTTAATGAATTTCGTGATAATATAGCGTAATGTTTTTCAGTGATATTCAGAATGCCTTGCGTGAATTAAAAAAGTTAGGTAAATTGCACTAAATGTTCCTTATCGAAAAAATAATTCGTATACCAAAATTTAAAGTATTTAATTATATTTAATTCACACAAATAGAAAAATTCTTGAATCGAAAGGTAGTGTAACAAGATAATACTGAGGTCGCCTCTGAATTTCAGTGGGTCTTATTTATATGCAACTATGTTACTTTTGGTGTGTTACGTAAACTATGTGTTGTATGTGAATGTACATAATTTGAATTAAATTTTGATTGCTTTTAATCATTTAATAATTGGCCTTTTAAAAGATTGTTATTTATACGTAACGTAAACTTTACCTTTTAGGTCCCCGCCTACCTGGGCACACACATGGTGTACAGAGCTTCAGAAGAAACCACGCGATTTGAAAACTGCTCAACATATCTTTGTGGTGTTTGCTTACGAAAACCATTTAGAAATGCGCTGTGGATGGATGGGTAGTTTTTTTTGTATTAAGTTTTTTAACTATATTTTTAGGAGAACGAAAAATGCTAAAAAGCATGTTTTCAGAAGCATTTTTAGACATGAAACGCCCTGTAAAGATTTTGAAAGCATACTATAGCCATGCATTCATTACCCCTTTACCTTCATTTCTCCGCCAGATAATTTTATGGTCACCGATTGAATTTAATAGTTGTTCTGTGCGTGACGAGAAGACTGTGCATCAGTCCACAGCCACTACCTTGCTTTGAGAGATGACTCCGCGCTAGAAGCACCAGCGAGCGTCGCGCTTATAATCCCGCCTCACTAACACAGATACAACCCTGACTAGGCGGGCCCCTTAACTAGTGCATATGAGCGTAAAAGATAGCTATTTTTTATTAAAATTTTGGTAATAGTTATATTTTCACTATGATATATTGAATTATTTTTTTCTTAGCAAAAAGGAACGAATGCTGTATTCCGTTTTTACTCATGAAATATAATCTATGTAGTTTGTTAAAGTTCATATGTTTCACTCTCTTCGTGATGAAAATATAAATCCCAAATATTCATAATAGTTTTAAAGTTTATATCCATGTTAGGTCTTTTTTTTTGCTTTACATATTTAATTAGTCGTATTGTAAAATTAATTTCCTTACCTCTTGTTCGGTTACAATGTTCACTTATAATTGCCCAAACGGGTGCTGTGTGTTTGTATTATAACTCATTGTCAAAGCTATAAGAGGAATCGATGAAGAAGAAAGCGACAAAGCTCTTAGTTTGACAGACTTTTTAATCAATATATACTCTCTATCTGTACAAACGTTAAAATGAACAAAACAACATATTAGTTAAATTTAACTGAAGAAAATTCCAGTCTCTTAGGAAATATTTTTAACAGTTTCCTGATTACATTGATTTGCCAATTATTTACTTTTTTATTATTTTTGAAGAGTATTGGTAGCCTATGCTGAAATATCAGTTGAACACACTTTAACCTTCAGTCATTAATTACCTTTTTTACAATAGTTATCATTAACCAAATATAATAGCCTTAGAATAATTGGTTTACTCACAGCTGGTTGTGTGCCATATTTTGCTGGAACTTGGCACAGTCTCTAAAATCCTGTAGCGCAGAAACTTAAGCCTTAAATTTACTTTCCTTGTTGCTTTTTTTCTTGGGGAATTACGGTGAAATGAGACCTAAAAGAGTAAACGAACATCGTGAAAAGTTAAAGTTGTAAGTCAACTGCATAATTTGGTGTGATTTTATCTTTCCGCGACTGCGTTCCAACTGGGGAAATTTGTGAAGACGTAACTGCACAGTTTTTTTTTGCTTAACGCACTACACGAGACGCTAAGCGGCTGAAATGGCGCCGCAATGGCGGGGCCTGTAGCGGGAGTCGTTAAGCAGTTCCGCAGTAGCCCGCCGCTGTTGCGGTCGTGAAGCTGCGAAGGGGAGGGTCCAGCGGGGAAGACCACTTGGCCAGTCACGTGTCTGCGAAGACAGGCAAGTGATTGTGTTTGATGTGTAAACGGCAGTCGCATGGAACGGAAATGTGTATCCACGGTTCAACAAGACAAATTATATTAAAATATTATATTCCCTGTTAATGAATTTTAACATGATGGCCAGATTTAAATAAATATAACTTCCTCGTTGAAAATGAGGTACAAAGACGGGTATTAATATTTTTTTGAGCCTTTTCAGCTTTTATCGTGTCATAATACAGTTTAAAATTTCGGTCTGCTAATCAAATTATTCAATAGTCGACGTAGTTGCTCCGACAGTGAATTATAGCAGCGGGAGCAGAAACTACGTGTGATTCGCGTCAGTATTTTTATTTTTAAAACACAATTTGCGTGTATATTTATCTCGATCCGCTTTATTTTAAAACAATTATTCGTTGAATTTAGTGCCCGAGTCCCGACTTCTGTATTACAAGTGTATTTGCTACATGTGAAAACATGAATTTGCTCTTTAAAGTGGTTAGATGTTACAATTTTTTTATATGCAAAGGAATTGCTTTGTGTGCATTTGTTTAAGTCTTCGTCTCTTACAACGTGGTGTTTATTTAGTTTTCATGGCGTTACCTGGAGAATTTATTACTAGAGTGCTCCAGTATTTCATGTTAAGTATAAATTTTTTTTAACAGATATTTACTTAATATAATATATTAGCGCTAAAGTGTCACACAAGAGTTCAATATCAAGAAATCTTAAAGACAGCTGAATAACGCGTAAAAATTACTTAACATGTAAAAATTTGACTCAGCGCACGCCTTGTTCTCCAAAGTAAGCAAATGCCTTAACTACTATTCGACGGTTAGACATTGGTTTGATTGTCTTCTATAATAATACAGGAAATTTAAACTTTGATTGAAAATATTTTTTACTGCGTATTTAAAACCCATTTTCTAAATAAATGAAAATTTCGTGATATTTTCTGGTACCAGAACGAACTCTACGCACGTTTACTTAAAATAAACGTTTTTATTGTCCATACTAATTCCACGTTGTATCTTCCGACCGGATTACACGTAATTGTATCATTTCAGTTTGTAACATTACTACTGAGTCATCCTTCCGGGCGTGTCGAAGCTACATGTTTGGTCCCATGAGAACGCAGGTACTGTGAATTGCTATATGCATTCGAGCCTATCTCCAAACGATAACGCGAATTTTATGATTCTCTACAATTTTAACGTCCATTTTTTTAAATCTACTTAATAAAACTCTGATAATGACTGACAGACAACGCACAGCTCAATCCTGTGGTTATAGAAGAATTAAATTTTGAATAGGAGTTTCTTATGTAACGTCGGTGAGCACACAGAAATTTTCAAACTTCCCCTAAGGACATGAAAGTTTGTGTGGAAGTTTGTAATTTTTTTAAGTTATAAATATGGAACTTTTTTGTTCAGGCTTCTGTTTACAAATAAAAGTCAGTTGTATTAGCATGTTTAGAAATTCATTAAAAATTAGGATAAAATACTTTCCCATAGTTCACACGGCTAGTAAAATTATAAATACAATTAAAATTTTATAAACCCACTTGATACATTTCCTATGTCAGGGTGAAACATACCAGGAAGTAGTGAAAACAAGCCAACATAGTCGTCAACAGCGACGCATCAGGCATATTGACGTGCGCTCTGGAACGAGTGTTACTATTGGCCCACTCGCTGGCGTGTTCCGGTCGATGAGACTTTTTTTTCGAGCGCACGTCCTATCGTTTTGTTTCCAGTCATAAAAACAACAACTTTTAAAAGGTGATCCACATTCCCCAGGCAACCTCCGCCTCCCTGTGAAATCGAACGGGTCATATTTAAATGAACTTGCCAGATCGGCTGGAATGAACGTTCACTGTGTGTAACGGACAGTGATGCAGTGGTAGCGAACGTGTCGTTCTCGTGACGACAGCGTTGTTCCGTCGCTAGCTATGTGCGGGAAAAAAATATATTAAAAATGGTTATAAATCAAAATAAAAAATTAATTATTTTTTTATGTGTAACATCTTAGCTTTCTCGGTGTAAGTCGATTTGTGTGAGTAATTATGTAACTGGAGCGGAAGTCGCATGGAACGGAAATGTGTATCCACGGTGCTGCCATATGTGGCGAATGACGTAAACCAAAGTTTACAAAGCCAAGGGGAAACCGTTATAGAATAAAATGTTTAGTGAATTTTAAAAAGAGATGGGAAGTATTTTTATCAAATTTCTTGTCAAAAATCAGCTCCAAAACCGGGGGTCTAGTTTTTTAAGACCTTTTTCGCTTTTATTGGAGCTTTTCATTATATAGATTAAAATTTTGGCCAGCTAATCAAATGATTCAATAATCGACGATATGAACTCTAGCGGTGAATGCGGAAACTACATGTGATTGGCATCAATAAATGTATTAAAAACAAAATTTGCGTATATTTAATATGCTTGGCATTATTTCAAAGATTTCTACGTTAAAATCGCTAGTGTCCGGCTTTCCTATTGTAAGCGTTTTGGCAACATGAAAACACATGAATTTGCTCGTTACCGAGGTTATATGTTACACTTCTCTGGCGAGTACTGGAAGACTCGCTCACATTTTTTTTCGAAGTTACCATATTTTTTAACTTCGATAAAGTGTTCACATGTTACACCCACAGAAAGGTTTGGGTGTCCCTACATAATTTTTGTTCTTATTTGGCATGGTAAATTTATTGGTTTAAACCTAAAATAATAATAGCTATATAAGTTTTTGTATAAAATAATTTTCTGAAGCAAAAATAATTCACTAGCTCAATTTTTTTTTTGGAAAAAAATCATTTAAATTACATGTTTAATTTGATAAAGTCTACAAAATATTTAGTTTCAGTATGTAAATATATGTTTGTTCTTATAAATTACGCCCAAATAAAGCCATATACCAAAAGCGGCCAAACGCTGTGCCTGTTATATAAAACAACGTCAAATAATCTTGGAAAAATATTATTTATGCCCCTTCATGTCAAAAAATCGAAAATTTATATATATATTTTATGCGAGAAATGGATCCGTCCAAGATGGCAGAGACAAATCTTCTCTCTCAGCACGTTCGCGCCGGGCTGTTCCGGAACACGCCCCAGTTTGCCGGTGAAATATATCGCTTCCTTCCGATCAGCTGCACGCCGGGCTATTCCCGCCCGGGCCGCGACGACGCGCTAGTTCCCCGACACGCCGCGGGAGCGCTGCCGTCTCTCCGTCCGAGCGCCATCGCTCACGCAGGAGGCTTCAAAACAAAGAACGATGTCGTGGCTGCGGTTTTTCAGGCGCTCGATGAGGTGGTGGAGGGGGCGGTGAGCGATGAGGGGTAAGTCGAGGGCTTCCTCAGCCCAAACACGCGTCTAGTTCCGTCCGCCACCGAGACGCGGCAGCACCGCAGAGCAGCGGGACGCGTGACTTCCCCGGCTACAGTCTGGCTCACTTGATGGTGGTGTAATACAAGACACGACATACTGCTATAAGTACAGTAGAGTAATAACTAGAGACCTGCAAAATTCGCGGATTCATTTCGTGATATGCTACAATTCAAATAATTATACCTTCGCGCTGCTTCTGCAATTGGTTCACTGTTAATCTGGAGTAATAAGGGCCAATTAGAGACCCTCGCTCAAAGAAGTGTCGAATCATAGACACTCGGTCGAGACGACTCACAAGTCAGCAGCCAATGAACAGGTGGCATTTGCCCGATTGTGTAGAGTGTAGTAGAGTCTATCCTGGAGATCATTGAATCCGCGAATTTTGCAGGTCTCTAGTAATAACTAATAAAACCTATAAAGACACAGCCTACTTATATCATCCTGACAATGAAGGAAGTCTAAGACATTCCAGTGGACTTGAAGATTGGTTAAAAGCATACATTTCGCCTATGTAGCTACATAACCGCACTGTATATGGTGCGGCAGTTCGCATTATAAACATATATATGTGTGTGCATGTGTTGTCTAATATAGTCGTATTATTATCAATTTACATTTCTGCATAAATGAAACAAGGTATGATAATAAACTATAATCCTGAAACAATAACTTACGGTGGTAGGAAACCAAAGCCCCCATAAAAGCCAGTTTTTAGGCGAGTGAAGACTCAGAATTTAAGACTATAGAATATTTAAAATATTCTTCGTACACCCTAAACGGGTTAGCATATAGGAAAGAAGTAAGGAGTCAAAACCTTTAGAAATAATATATCTCTCTCTTAGATTGCAGTATAGACAAATGCCACTCACTGTTTCCGGATTGAAACCACGCAGCTTATTAATATTAACATTATTGTTTTGTATACTATATAAAATTATGTTAAGCTTCAGTATATTATCAAATTGACCAATTTATTAATTTTTAAAACCATAAAATAGTGTATTTTGATAGTTATTAAAGTTATATGGTGCTTTATAAAAGAAAAGTAATGTTCATTATGAACTCAAGTTATTAATATTTTTAAGGCGAAAATAGTTTTAGCATTTGAACACTCTTAATTACAAGGCATTCCATTAATTAATTTCTGTGGTCGATCAAATAAAAAAATTAATATTAAAATATATTAAAAAAATTGATGACAAAAATGGTTGAAACCATTATGGCGTCTTTCTGATAAATTTTCTTAGAAGAGAGAATTGAATTTTATCAGATGATGCTCTTGATGAAACACAAAAAGAAACTGTATTTCCAAAAATCTCATTCCAATTTTTACTTTTCAAAAATATTTTTTAACTTATTTGAAAAATTTATATTATAGATTTGCGTCTAAAACCTTTTGTGCTCTTTGCATTTATCTGACATTAGATTTCACTGAAACAAGTACAGCACTAATAGAAGATATAGTCCATTAGAAAGAGAGAGTAAATACCCATTGAAATGCACGCTACAATGTATGGATGAGACACATACTAATAAAGATATTACACACTTGTGCACGGATGAGAACGCCTTACTTGCTGAAACAACTGTCGGTGCCGTTTTTCACGGTGCGCACAGTTGGCACACTTCAGCATTTAACCACGTACGAGTGTCAATGCAGTTAATGGGGATTAGGCCTCGCCATCTTGCAATTTCAATGAATTTCAATCAATGTTCCCTGATAAATGTTTTATTTTTGATATGGCATAGGACTTAGCTTTAGCTACTTGTAGAAGTAAATTCTCGTGAACTGGTTTTGGTTATTACGACGGTTTTGGTCGCCTTTGTGAAATAGTTAGTTATTTCCTCGCGGCACTTACAGACTAGAGCCTATTAGTAATAGGAGGGTGAGAAAAGGTATAGAAGTTCTGGGAGATATTATTTACACCTTGAAATGCCAAAAATTGGAATAAATAGTTCAAGATTATAATTATAAGACAAAGATGGAACATTCTAAGATGGTGGGGCTTAATCCCCTTTAACTGGGAATTCAAGCAACGGAAAGACGCCGTTTTGGTTTCAACAGCTTTGAAGCCAAGGCGGATTGATTTTCAAGTTTTGGCATCTTGAAATATAGTTTATAGCTAAGCGGAATGCTTGAAGTAAATAGTGACTTCCTGCTGTAAATAGTTTATTCCTTCATTGAGTTTTTATTTCTGAGAATAATAGTGCAGTCAGTTGACATTTTATGATCTTTCAAATTCTCCTAGTGTGTGATCTCTGCCGTCACGATGGAAAATAACATCACTGAATTTATTTATTTTTGCTATAAAACGGTTTGAACTGGCACCTTTCTGTTCCTACCCCACCCCATCCCCCTCTCCTTAAATATTGATAATGCATTGAAAGTACATTAAAATAATCAGCAAGTAATAATTAAAACTTTTTTTTATAAAAATAACTTGTATGCAAGAGTTCTGGTAGTAAACAAACGCTTTTGTAGCTGATTTTTAAACAAAATTATATTTATAGTGCTTCATTGAGAAATGCCACACACACAGAAAAAACTGCATGCACAATATTTACTGTAAAAAAAAATGAGCTTATAAATACACAGCAAAAAAAAAAAGAACGTGAGTGAGTCTTTCGGTAATCGGTAACGAGCAAATCCATGTGTTCTCATGTTGCAATTAAACTTACAATACGAAACTAGGACACAAAATTCAAAGAAGAATTCTAATATCAAACGTGATGAATATATAGAAATTGTATTTCCAACTATATTTCGACTACATGAAACGGCTCTGATAACAGCGAAAAATACTAAATCCCAGTTTTGGTACTTAATTCAACAAAGGAATTTTATTAAAATAATCCACATCTTCCTAAAATTCATTAATAGTTCATACTATATAGTTTCCCTTTGTCTTTGTTAACTTTGGTTCGCACCATCCGCCACAGATGGCAGCACCGTGGTTACACATTCCCGTTCCATGCGACTTCCGTTCCATTCATGAAATTTATAACGCCAAACAAATGGCGTATAAAGAAAGCTAAGATGTTACACATATATATTCACTACGCATTGAGAAGAGGCTAATAATATTATTGTATAGTGAAAAGTAAATTGAATTTTTTTTTCACAGTGTTGTTACCAAAGATTTCGTCGTGTATATTAATTACATGGGAATGTTTTTATTCTAGTATTGATACTTGCTATGTTGTTTGTTGCCTCAAGGGCTTACTTAATTTTTTGTTTTATGTGTCGCGGTTTTCAACAGCGTGAAATTCATTACCCGACCTTTAAAGGCGCAGTTGAGTTAATTGTAAGGCTGTAAGAAACCAATGATCTTTTATTTTTATATATATTTTAATGGTTTTTTAAAAAAAAGGGAAAGAGTATAAATAAATCTCCATAGTCTTTCACCACATTTTATTTGTAACAGATGATTAAAACACAATATTATTTTGACTTGTTATTGTGGCTTTACGTTAATAAAGAGTAATTCAAACATGTGATTATTTTATAAACAATATATGTTTCTACTTTTAACAAGGATGTATGTGTACGGAATTATTTATTTGCTATTGACAGTTAAGCTTAAAACGTTTACGTTTACAATAATCACATTGGTGTTTATTAATATGTCTGAAATGCAGAATCGTATCAAAGTCACTAAAATAAAGTACATTAAATTCGTAGAAATTTACACTCATGCCGTTTTGCCAACATGAATTACGATTTTAAAAAAAAAGTTATAGTACGTCTTTAATGAAGTCCCAACTAGCTTATGTTGTGAAAATTTAATATTTATACTAATGGTTACTAATAAATTATGTAGTTTAAGTGTTTTCGAATACAAATTGTGCTTTACCGGTGCCCTCAATGGAATAGTAAGTTTATTTTCGTAATAAATAAGAGATTCGAGAGGGAAAAAAAGGGGGAAAAAATCCACCTTACGTTTACGCACGTTACCACAAACTTAAAATACCCAGAACAGTAAAGTGCAGCGACCTCAAACAGAGAGTTGAGGCATTGGGCGCGCGGGTTTCGAGGCTGCGAGAGTTCAGCTGTTGACGAGCAGAGCGCGTGGGGGTCTGATCCTCGCAGGTGGCGGTGCCAAGTGGCGCGCTGTGGTACTTCTTGAAGAGGCTTCCCGGCTCGTTACGTCGATAACATTGCTGCATGGCTGCAGCAAGTTCGCCGGGCACGTTGAGAAGGGGGAACTAAACAATGTGGTCAGCGCCCTTAGTTTCCCTCCTCTCTTCGCCATTATCACCCCTCTCTCTCCAACCTAGCGTAGCATATATGTTTCAATTGTAAAGCATAAAAAAAATATCTTCATTCTTTTGTCACCGTTTTTAGTCACTACGTTTTAAATATATTTATATTTTTATATTTTGTATAAATTAATGTGCAGGAATTGGGAAAACACAATAATAAAATTAGCTCATACATTAAATAATTATTTTCATAAAAGTTTTCTAATTTATACGTCTACAGTACGAATATCAGAAATAAACATTAGTATACTCGATCATTTCACGTTCTATGTGTTTTGTGTTTTTTTTAATATATTTATATTATCCTTCATTACAATTCACTAGCAGCAATATTTTAAGAACTGCATTAAATGGTTTGATACATGTCCCTTTTGTTTACTGTATTTTCTTCCAGTAAACTTCAATATTCGTACACTAACGTTTCTGTTATTAGATCTAGAGCTATTCGCGTGATGTTATAAATACTAAATGATCAAAAAAATTTGCTGAATTCCCGTAAACAGACAAATGAGAGACTGGAAATAATATTATTTTAATTATGAAATACATTTTAATTTCAATTTACTATAATTTAAAAAATATATTATTTTGATAATCATCTGTGAAACATTTAAGTTAAAAAACCGGCTGAAATTTATTAAATGGCGAATAAAATTAAATGTTATATACAGTGCTAAGTCGATTTGCAACGTTGTGTGTAAGATTGCGCCCAGAATTCTGTTAAAATTCAACTGAAATAGTTGTTCATAATGTTGTATAAATATTGAATTATTATTTAATAAATTAGAAAGTGTTACGATATTTAAAAAGGAACAACATAATTTTACTTCTACTTGCTATTTGCAGGTAGTAATTTAAAACTTTCTTATTTCTCCCAATTGTTTGTAAGACGCAAGTAGTTAAAAAAAAAAACAAGGGGCCAGGTTCAATCTTTAGGTTAAAATTAACTTGGTATTATTATCAAATACAACTTGTTTAGCATTTTGGTGGTGGTATATATCAAGCACTATTGGCGCTTCTTTACCGGATAGCAAAAATAAATAAACAACTAAAATTGAGCTTGTCCCAGTACTCGTGATGTGTAACACCTAACCTCGGTAACAAAATAATTCATGAGTTCTTATGTTTAAAATACTCTTATAATACGAATTGGAACACAAAATTTAACATTTCAATCTTTATGATAATGCCAATCATGGTAAATATACAAAATTGGGTTTTCAATTACAATTCTGGCCGCGAATATACGAAGTTTCCTCAACCACCGCTAGAATTCGCTGCCGGAGCAGCTACTTCGACTATCGAATCATTCATTCCATTTGCAGAGCGAAATGTTAAATTATATAATAAAACGGCTCCTATAAACGTGAAAAAGACTCCAAAAAATACTAAACCCCAGTTATGGATCAGATTTTCGACAAGGAATTTTATAAAAAATACTGCCCAGCTTTTTAACATTCATCAAAAAGTTAATTTATGACTTTTCATTTTGTATCTGTGAACTTTGGCTTGCGCCATTCGCCAGAGTTGGCAGCACCGTGTTTAGGGACACATTTCCATTCCACACGACTTCCGTTTCATTTATGAAATTACTCTTACCAAGTGCCGTGTACCGAGAGCCACAGACTGACAAACAGTATCAGTTAGAGATACACGAGAGCTAACAATAGGGTGCTCGGCAGCGTTATGGCTTGGATAACGCACCGTACTCGTTTTACGAGGGTTGTGGGCTCAACCCCCACACTCCGACATAACCGCGTTGCGTGAGCACCGAGTCAATACCCCAGTATTCAGAGTCCACACACGATCAGTCCGAACTATCAGTTCAGACTGATCAGTTGGAACTGATGGACCGACGAACTGATGGCTTTCAAACAAATTGGACTGAGTGGGCTCGAGAGACCTCAGTCCAACTGCCGTGTTTGGGTTCAGCGTTTCGCCAGTCCAAACTGTCAGTCCATCAGCTGAGTGTCGTGGCAGACATCTTTTTTTTTACACTTTGTTTGCTTTGATGTATATATTTTTCCTTTTTCCAACTGAAAGTGCAACTGCAATTGCAACATCCAAAGTTTGTTCCATATTCTATGATGAAACGATACATCCAAAAGCAGCAGCCACAACAAGACTGATCGTGTGTGGGGAGGCTTCAGTTCAGTCCAAACTGAGAGTTTGGACCGAGCACCTGGACTGATCGTGTGTGCAGAGGTCCTCAATTCCATCCAAACTGTCAGTTCGGACTGAGCAGTCCGAACTAGGAGATGGACTGATCGTGTGTGGGGGGCCTTAATATTGAGGTACGGCCGCCTTAAGGGCCCCACCTACCTGGGCACACACATGGTGTGCAGAGCTTCAGAAGAAACCACGCGATGAGAAAACTGCTCATCATATCCGAGTGGTCTCTGCGAAAAATAATTTAAGGATACTCTAAAGGCGGATGTGTAGTAGTGTTGTTTCCGAATATCGTTTTTAGGTGTATTGTAAGAAGGGCGAATATTACTATAAATAGTATATTCTGAACAATTTTTAGGCACGAAACATCTGGTACAGATTCTGGTAAGCACAACTTTGTGTTCATTTCTCTGCCATATAACTTTACGATTACCATTGAAATCTCACGAGAAGTCCACAGCCTGGCACTTAGAGGCGAGACCGCGCTAGAAGCGCCAGCGAGCGTCGCATTTATCATCCCGCCTCACTAACACAGACACACTCTGACTACACGGGGTCATTGAAGACTTTTTGCATAACCACTACATTAAAACCAATTTATCAATCACATCCAAGTCAGCTTTGTCTCAGATGTTTCCAGGATTTAATGAAACTGCCTGTTTACGGGCCAGGTTAGCGTTTTAAGACTTTATAACTTTACTTAAATGCCAGTGACGACACGATTTCTGAAAGTGCTATTTTATTCCAGACATAATTAATGAAAGTTCATATTTCTGTACGTCGGAAACAAAAAAAATAGCCAAAGTCCATCTCAACTAAGTGTCATCCCTTGCAGTAAGAGATGATCGTTGTTAACAAAAAATGTTCAAATACAATTTTTAATTAATATTTAACAGGTTTACAATAACTCTGAACTTCATGCTGTGCATATATATATATATATATATATATATATATATATATATATATATGAAAGTTGTTTTCCTTTTACCCATACATTCCCCACCCCTTGAACTAATGTTTGGTGTTAAAAAATCTGTTTGAACAAACGTTTCTGGTTCTACTCTGAAGAGGTTATAATAAATTCAAACGGTTAAAACATTTTTCATATTGAGGGAACTAGAGCGGTTTTCCTGTTTTTTTCAAAAAACCTTCCCATTCCTGTCACTTTGGTCCGATTTAGCTTTACAACGCACTCGATCGAGACTTTCAATCACTATGATTTATGTATCGGTCTTATTGTGCAAAATGAAAGCACATATGTAATCGTTTGGGTTGACACTGGACTTGGGATTTAAGACCACAAATGCTTAATAGCAGGTAAAACCTTTCCGGAAGGTGCACCGTAGTAAAGATTGCAATAGGTAGTCTTTTCTTTAAAATATACCTAAAATAAAATGGTCATCTCTTGTTGGTGTGTGGACCTGGCTGGACACATTTCCATAATAATTTGGTGTTCCAGTGGCAGTGCTGGGGACTCGTTGTCGCTTCGATGTAATGTGCCATACACGTGCTTACAACTTGCTACTTGTCTCGAGAGTCACTCTGCTGAACTACACGGCGCGCTCCAGTTTAGCTCGGCCAGCCATTAACATGCTGGTCACGTCGTCCTCAAATAACGGATCCCAGATATTTAAAAACAGTTTAATGCACATACGCCATTGCCATGTCGTAGAAAAACCTAGAGAATGTACAACAAAGGTGAATGTATTAACACACGTATAACAAGCAAATATAGGCTGATGTCAAATCTTAAACGCCTAGACAGCACAGATAATTCCGTGGGAGAAATTAAGTAGGGGAAAAAAAACACAGGTCAACAAGAAAAAAAAATGGTGCATAAGATTTGGGAACAGATATTAGCTATATTTGGGACACTGAATTTAAATATGAAAATGTTTTTTTTTTATCAGCTATACTATTCGAGATAATAAAAAAAGAGTAGCTTGAAATGTGTTCTTCTATACATTGAGAAAAAAAATGGTTCGATACCAATTTCTCACTCAACGACAATAAAAGAAACAAAAAGCACCATAGCTTTGGTCTTGGAGAAGATAAGGTATCATGAACATCATTGGGGGATTTGTGTGGACCTAAAAATGGCAAACTTTCTCCTCGTAAAGCAACGTGGCCACACTAATTATCCTTCTTTCTTGTGCCACTGGGATAGCAGGGAAAAACACACCGTTGGTTTAAACAAGAGTGGCTTAAGAGAGAAGACATGGTCGTTGGAGAAAAAAACGTTATTAACGAACCCTTAGTTGAACGAGAGAAAGTCATCTTTCCTCCACTACATATCAAACTGGGCCTTATAAAGCAGTTCGTAAAGGCTCTCTTTAAGGACGGATCAGGCTTTGTATTTATAGGGGGCAAAATGCCTCACTTGTGTAAGGAAAAAATAAAGCAGGAATATTTAATGGCCCAAAAATAAGAAAATTCAATAAGGACCAAGCTTTCGTATTTCCATGAATGAGGCTGAGCGAAAATCCTGGACTTCATTTGTTGCAGTTGTCAGAAATTTTCTGGGCCAACGAAAAGCAGAAAACCATGTTGGACTCGTAAACGATATGTTTAAAAATTTCAAATCCCTTGGGTACGAAATGGGTATTAAGGTGCACTATTTACACAGCCACCTGGACCGTTTTACTCAAAATTTATAATACAGTAGTAAGGAGAAAGGTGAAAGATTTCATCATGATATTAATATTTTGGAGGACCGCTGTCAAGGAAGATGGTATACGCACATGATGGCAGATTATTGCTGGAATTTAAAACAGGACTGTTCCAAGATATATTCAAGAAGTTCACGAAAAAGAAGCTTCCTAAATGTTGAGAAACTAGTTTGTTCCATTGATGCCTTGGTACTATCTTTGTATAATAATAATATTAATATATGCTAATAATTTTTGTATAATATAATTAATTTTTTTGTTTTAATATTTGTGTAATTTAATAATAAGAATTTCTTGTTTAATTTCTAGGTTTTATTCATGGATAAAACATAAAATAACCTTAAACGTACATTTCACTAAAACGTTATATCTCAGAAATTTGACTTCCTAGGCAAAAATTAATGCCATATTTCAAATCAGGCCACCAAATTCCTACGAAATCAGCTCCAAATACTTCAGCACCATAACTATTGTTGGCCTGTGTAATCAAGTAACAGCTTAGACCAGCGGTTCCCAAAAGGTGTACCGTGGAACACTGGGGTTCCGTAGCAGGGTAACATGGGTTCATATTAGGCCGGCCCTATTATTGTCAAATAACTTCTTTTGAAAGAGTTGGGGTTCTGCTAAAAGAATCATAGGTTTCCCTGGCCGAAAAAAAAGGGGTACCGCTGGCAAAGACGAATACAGCGAGCTGACAACGACTAGACAATTGCAACAAAAAAATAGCAACCTTGAACTGGAAAACGACCAAAAGACGAACCCAACGATGAAACTAAACAAATATTCAGGACAGCGCAACGAAACCACATAGATGAACACAGTAGGAATCCTACGATGAAATAGTTCCGAAGTTTTAGGGGACGAGATCATGTTTAAGGGGGTGTCAAAGGGAATATGTCACCCTCCCTTTCTGAATAAAGTTCCAATATTAATTTTATTTTCACATCAAAATGACATAACGCATTTACGTCAAAGGGTTCAGAGTTTTGTGATAATCAATAAGTAATAAACAAACACGCGGATATAAAAGCCTACGCTGAAACTAAATTAAATTTTGAAGCAAACAGGGATTAAATGTAATTATTTTTTGGTCAGTCGATTTGGTTTATAGGATTTATAATAGTACAATTAATATCGAGGATGAAGTTAGTACACTTTAATAAAAGTTATTTTGGCAATGTTTATGAGGATATAAATTATTTTTATTTATTAAATAATATAGGAGTGATGCCATAGGTTCGTATAAAATATTTTTGCCATTTTTAAATTTTAAATTGCCCATAACCAATTGTGGCATATTTGCGAGTATGCCACTGGCTGAACTTTGTTTGCCGTTATAGATGAAAACCGGAAATGTAATGTCCAGATTTATTTAACGATAGGCTACAATTAGTTACTATACATTTGTATTGGCTCACAGGTTATGTGTAAAACTCTTCAAGTCTACGAAAAATCCTAAACCAAAGAAGGGTTGAATCTAAGATGGTCCTTTCGAGGCGTCTCAAAAATCAGGAGCAAATGAACATGTGACGCTTGCCCGAATGTGTATAGATCCGTGCAGTCCATCCTGAAGGTCATTGAACACATGGGTTTCACGAGTCCTTACTTTTCGGTAGAGGTTAGGTTGTGTGGTGAATAGCGATAAAATCTCAACAGCGAAATTAAGTCAATACACCGCCAAGCACCGAAATCCAAGTCAAAAACTGCAAACCACCGAAATGCAGCAAAATTCACCTCAAATACCTCATTTAAGCTATTAAAATGTTAAATTAATTTAATAAATCTTTAGTTTGGTTTTTATAAAAAACTTAAAATGTTATGTGCTAAATAAAAAAATTGTTTATTTTCTATCTATAGTTTTTTTACAGAGCAAATAAAAGCAGTCTATAGCTGATACCATACAGACATACAGACACGGGCGGATTTTGCCCTACTATTCGCATCTCTGACGATAAGTCTTGGCGCGGGAGCCAGTGCGCCGCACTATTAGTCCACCCGCCTGACAATGACGTCGCGAGGGAGAGGGAGAGCCAGGCGCTGGCCCTGTGTCTCTCATCACTGGCGGCTAACTTCTTCCAAGAAGGCATCGAGGAGCTTGTTTATGATATGACAAATGCCTCGATCGTTTTGGCGATTATTTAGAAAAATAAGCTAGAACCTTTCGTACCTTTGGTGATGAAATTATTATGTTATGTAAATTTTGTCTTTATATATATATAGCCCATCGCAAGTTGAAAAATACCAGCCCTCGTATTTTAAAATGTAACTTAAACAGTATTTTATGAAGTAAAATTAGGAAAATGAGCACTAAAGATTTTATTCGTATTTCTTCAAGAGCATCTTATTATAATATTCCATTTTTAATCCCTTAGCAGTTAAACCTAACCGAAAGACGCCATCCTTGTTTCAATTTTTTTTTATCAAGCACATAATTTAATTAAATACTTTGTTATTAACAGTGTCGGACTACTACAAAAGTTTCTACTGTGAAAAAAATAGTTGGTGTTTAGGCATATATAGTTTTTTTTTTCTTACAGAAACACTACAACTGTAATAAAAATGTAATTAATGTCACTAGTATATGGTCTCAGAAAAAAAACTCATAGGCCGTAGTAGGAATAAATAAAATGATTGTAATTAACGATGGTATAAAATAATAATTGCAATGTGACAAGCTACCAACAGTGAGCGCCACCCCCTCTGTGCTGGGAACGAAGAGTGAGACGCTCTGTAGCCACGGTCCTGTGGGAGTGTTGCCCGCACTCCGAGGGCGTTACTGGCGGCTGGCGCGCGCACGAGTGCAGCTGTCAGGGCGTCTACAGTACACTGTAATATATTTTTAAAGGAAATATTTACGTAAAAAAATTACAGATACATAGGGGCAGGCATCTTTCGCAAAAAAAAGAATGCCTAATAGGAAAAGGTATACCCCCACCAGCGGTTTCTTCCTTGTGATTGTCAGCCATCTGCGAGAGAAGTCGTTGCTGTAATTCACCGAGCCACTCAGGACGTGTTTGCTTACGCAATAAATTTCTATGATTTGTTATGAAACGATCGACATAAATCGGAAAGAAACTCACCCAATAACGAAATACAGAAGATGCCACAGTATTTTAACTGTCAGCTGGTCTCGGATGCATGCCCCTATAGATAAACATTTCTTATTGTATTGCACAATCCTTTTTGGCAACTGGTTTCTTTTGTATAAGCACAGAGAATGTTTTTTTTTAATGTAGCAGACAACTTTCGTGAACCCCCACTCGATTGTTTGGCGTGTTTTTTATTGATGAAATTCCCATTATCTTGAAAATTGCCAACCACATTTTTACTTGGAGCGCCCGGTGTTTTTGACGTAAAGAAAGAAAGGATATTCTGTGTTTAACCTACATATAAAATAACAAACTTAAACATGTCATATTCTTTTACACATTATTGAAAGTAAGGGAAGTAGAAATTGGACAGGGAACGTCAGGGAATTTACTTTGAAACTTAGAAAAGTCATAAAAATTCCTCAATGATAGTTATTTTGGGGATGTGGGGATGATATAATGCTACGGTATGCCATCAGCCAGACTTTTACTGATGATGTTTTAGAGCACAGTCATCCACACTAAATGGGCAAATTCATGGTTCTGTTTGAACTGGTACAGCTAAAATATTGGCGGAGGCTGGATTGTCTTTATTTATATAAGAAAATTGCAAAATAGGCAAGTTAATTTTAAAAAATTCGTTAGAGAAAATTCGTCATTATAAATTTGGGGAAAATTTTTCTACAGGTTTGTGTGGTCACTCTTACTAAATTGAAGACAATTTCGAAGCACTAGCAAAATTCCAATTTTAATTCCCTTTTATCCAGTGTAGGATGCAGGGGGAATACATACCCACCTTAAGTTGGATAAAAAATTTGCAATACATCAGCGAAGGCTTTATGTTATTTTGGGTACCTTCAAAGTGATCTGTTACATCACCCGCAATGTCACCTGTGTGAGAAGCCGCGTCGCCCACTGCTTCTTCTTTAGGCCCACGTGTCAATGAGTTGGTGTAGTAGTAATGCAAGTTTTTTTATACATGTGTTAAAATTATAAATTTTTTTATTATTCAAAATTCTTCCTCCCCTAAAAATTCCTGTATCCGCCACCGCTCCAGCAAACTGCAAATTTTATCTTGTCTCGGGCCAGTGACACCTTTGCAGACAGATCACAGGAAACTATAACATTTTTCACAAATATAAATAAATAATTGTTTAGCCAAATCCTGTGATAATGTTAATAAACGAAAATAAACATATTTCCGTCACCCGTTATTATTAAAGTAGCAGGTCCTATGGGACGTTAAGCTTGGGAACTTATTTGTCTGGCTGCTAATTTGGCAAGGTGTTCAATCTGGCTTTGTTTTATTTTAATTATAAGCAGTGGCAGGCAATGATGTTGTGATCACAAAGCGGACAAACAAATCTCATTTATAAAATACGCACCAAAAATACGACAGCCGATAATGTTCAGTTTTTTCAATCGAGACGAATAGGTTTTATCGTAATTAAAATTTGTCTGGAATAATCACCGTGTCAAGATTTCTCAGTTGTATTAATTAAATAAAATTATGGTTAGTATATGGATGATTGTAGAATTATGCCCCAGTTCAACAATCGTTTGAAAACAAAACTCTTGACATGCAGTTCAGATAACTTCGATTGAAAAAAGATCATATATCTAATCGGGAAAAACTTTTGCGACTATGAATTGTGTTGCGCTGACTTCACATCAGTTTCTAATGTGATTGGTTGGTAAATAAATTTATTCGTATCACTCCCATCCCGTCGCTTACGTCATCATTGTAATTTCAGCATGGTTTTGGCTCAGATTTTGGTTTTTAAAACGTGTTAAGATAAACCTGAACTATCTATGGTACCTACTTTAATCCTAACTGATTTTTATACCGAATGGTAAACCCGCCTATTAGCACTCGCACCAATGAGTATGGGCATGCATATTTCGCGAAAAGATTCCGAGACCAGCTGACAGTTAAAACACTGTACATCGTCTGGCTTTCGTTATTGGGTGAGTTTCTTTCCAATTTATGTCGATCGTTTCATAACCAATTACAGTAATTCGTGCGGAAGCAAACGTGTCCTGAGTGGCTAGGTGAAATACAGCAACGACTTATCTCGCAGATGGCTGCCATTCACAAGGAACAAACAGCTGGGGTATACCTTTTTGCAGTCTATTAGGCGCTCTTTTTTTCGCGAAAAATGCCTACTCCTACCAATGGGTTGCGAGACCTAATGTGGATCACGCGTGGTAAATGTCTACGGCTGTGTTATTAGTATTTTTTTCTTTAAATCAAAGGTCGAATTGCTTTCCTCAATTTAAGTGTTGAGGGTCGCTCCGTATCAAACCTACGCATGCACATTATGATTCCATCTTTATCCCACCAGGAAATGTATGTCTTTACTTTAAGATATGGCAAAAGTATAATGAATCCGTTCACTGTAATTTAAATTAAACAAGTTGTTATATCCCGTATACAATTTAACCTCAAACAAATTGTTTTGAAATATATAAAATGCATTAATTAAACTAATAAATGGTGACAAAATTTATTAAAACATTACAGAATTAAATTATTAAATTTTTACATTCACATAATAATTCATATTTACGACTGCAAAACCGAACATAGTATTAGTTTGTATTAGCTACCAATAGACAGAAGAAAGCAGTCACAAAAATTGCTATCTGATGTGATTCTGATGCACAGTCCGCCTCGTGGTGTTGAAGGTTGTGGGAAATATATAATGCTTGCTGAAAACATTTCCCGCGAGCCCACGGGTTGAGGATTACCCGTTTTAGTGGGGTCCAGGGGCGATTGCGTAGTAAATGTCTTCCCATTCGCGTCGAGAATCAATTGTCTCCCTTCACCGCGGTGCTTTCGCGTTCAATTAGCGTCGTTTTCGCACTGCGGTAACACCCGCGCACTGTCCCCTCCCTTCCCCGCCGGGCGGGAGTGGGGCGGCGGTGGGGCGAGCCGCTCCGCTCCACTCCCGCCCCACTCCCGTCCTCGCACGGGAGGCGGCGGCCCGCTCCCGTCACGAAGCTGCAGCAGCGGGATGCGTCCCTCACTGCTACTCGGAGGACCGACACCATGCATATCACACGTACTCACCATGGAATAAAAAAAGTTACAAATCTTAAATTAATGTAAAGCAATAGAATCTCGATGGACATTCTGGACATACAATTTCGTCTTAATCTTCATGCAATGTATTTTGTTATAAATAACAAATTTCAGGGTATTTGCATCTGCCATATGCAACATTATTTTGGTCTTTGTACGTTTTGATTTTACCTTATATGTATATATATACCTACAACTTATAGACTTTTACAACTTATCTTATAGACTACAAGTAAAACGTTTATATTTCTTAAGAGGATAGCAATATTTTGACAAATGATGTAAAGCGTTTTGTTCTGAGCCAAAATGGAAAAAAAAATGTTGTAATTGTGTATATTTTTTTAAATTGAAAACCTACTTATATATATATATATATATATATATATATATATATATATATATATATATAGGCTATACCTAACTACGTGAGGTGATGACTTGAAATTTTTTAAAAAAATTAGTTTGATACTATTTGTGATATTAATTTTTAAAAAGTAAGTTTGTTTTAGGCAAATTGTTTTAATTTTTATTGCTATTACTATAATTTAAAAACTTGGAGAAAATAATGCAAAGAAAAAATATGTACTTTAACAAAAGATTCATTAGTAACACTACAAGAATATGATTGTAAAGTTGTACAACATATGGCTATGGTTATTTTTGCATTTATGAAATACGTTTTTTCAAAATATAATCGAGTATTTTGTTGGTTTTATGTTGTTGTCTATGTATGGCATATTCCAACTTGTCTTCGAATTGCGCATGATTCCACCAGTTGCTTTCCTAGATGTTCATTGTTTTAATGTGTTACATCTTAGCTCTCGGCACACGGCATTTTTGTGGAAGTACTTTCGCGAATGTGGCGGAAGTCAAGGAACGGAAATGTGTAACAACCAGGGTGATGCCATCTGCGCCGCGCGGTGCGAATAATTGTTCACAAAGACAAAGGGAAACGTTATATTAACTGTTTAGAGAAATTAAACAAGTTTCCCAGTATTGTAATACAATTTCTTGTCGGGAATCAGGTCCAAAACTGTGGTTTAGTATTTTTCATGTCTTTTTTTATTTTATTTTAAAGGAAGAGTTTTACTATACTTAAAGTTTGAAATATTTATCTACTAATCAAATGATTGAATAGTCGACGTAGCTGCTCCGGCAACGAATTCTAGCGGCGGGTGCGGAAACTACTTATTATTCAGGTCCACAAATGTAGTTGAAAACACAATTTGCCTTTATTTATCACGCTCGGCATTGTTTTAAAGCATTCTAGTTAATTTTCGTGTCCAAGTTTCGTATTATAAGTATATTTACATCATGAGAACACATGAATTTAATCGTTACTGATGTTATATTTTATACATTTCTAGCGAGTACTGAAAGAATCGCTCGCAATATTTTTCATTTTATTGTGAACAGTTGACTTTTTTCTTTTTTCAATGGATATTAAATAATCTTAATTACAGATATCTGAAATTCCTTCATTTACTTGAAACCAACTGTGCTGTCACAAAATAAATGTTGGCAGTAATACTGGGTTCGGATTCTTCCCCGGGCTTTCATGAATTGTGTGGTCCTAGTACCTACTTTAGTTAAATAAGTTTGTATCCAGCTTTTTGAAAAGCTTTCTAGTATTACCTGCGCACATAAATAAGCATTTAAAAACTTAATTAGTTCCAATAGTTAAATATTCGATTATAATTTCCGTGGTTTTTTAATGTATGCGTGTGTAAAAAAATCAACTAAATTTTAATTTATGTGCCAATTTTCGTAAGCGTAACAGGAAAAATTCATTACTTTGTCCAAAAATTTATTTTATGCATGCAAAAATAACCATGCCAATGTGTTTTTTAAAGTCTACAATATATTTTTTCGTAGTATTACCATCTATTCCTTAGCAAACGGGTTCCCAAACGAACGATTAGGGTCGTTAAAGTGCACAAATATTTGATGTCTGGACTATTACCAGTCGATAACCTCATATTTTACAGGAACTTTTGGCTATTTGTGTATTTTTGGTGGGGAAAAAAAAAGGCCTGTACGAAGTTGACGGAAGTGTTTCAAAAATAGCTGTGCAGGATGCGAAATAAGGTTCAGAGACCTTAAAAATAGTGTTGGCTCCCATCCAGCCAACAGACTGACAAATGCGCTCTGCAACTTGTAGCTGGCCGTGAAACCACAATTTCTGCAAGGCTACGATGGCCGCGCATTTATTACATCTCTTTGACGCGCGTTTGGGGAGGTTACTTCGGCTTCGCTGCTTGCGAGGCGACGTATTATTTTTTTCTCTCTGAAGAATTTATCTGATTTTCTGTGACAGATGACTATCCAGTTTCTCGGACAGACGCGACGTGCCTGCTGTTATGCGCGTGTTCGTTACTTGTTCAGCCATGCTAAGTAACACTATGCAAAAAAAAAGAAGACTATATTCAAACGAACTTAGAAATGTTTTTCTGTCAAAATATTTAGTTGAGTCCTTTTTAAAATGTTTTAAATAATAAAGTCATAAATAGGTTCTTAATTAAATAAAACCAAACATTATTTAAAGAATTGTTGTATTGATCATATAATCGGTACAGATTGGCGAATAATCTACCAAATAAGTAATTTTTTTATAATAACGTGAATGTTTTTTTAAGGGGTTCGCTTATTTATTAACTTACTTTAGAATTGAATTACTATACAGGACTTTTATTGTTTTGTGTTTAGTAATTTTTTTATGGTTTTGGTTATTTGCTTGTGTTTTATTATCAGAGCTGTATTTGATGGAGGACGCTTACATTTATTTACATGAAAATCTACGTTTTCGTATACACTGCTCTACATGATACTTTTAATTTGGGTTTGAATTCTTGACCACAGCTATAACAATAACTCACAACGATACAAAACAGTGATACTGTAGTAGTAATTCACCATTTTTTATGTACTTGGCTGGAGTGGTTTTAGGAAACCATTGGGAACAGAAACCAGGAAGCTAGACCTGGGTTCCCATTGAATGTACGTATGGAATCTTACAACTCCAGGACATCCCTTTACTACACACAATGGTCTCCGCAAATTCTAAAAGCCTGGCAGAAATAACACATTCCTATGATTGGTTGAAAATTCCAGCTTTCCCAGCAATGTGAAATTAACCAATGTAGTGAGTCGTAACAAAAAATTACGTATAGTAAAATTGTTTCCCATGATAACATGTTATTTCATCTACTTTCATTATAAGCAGAAAGTCTATCAGGTGTCCCATATTATCCTCTTTTACTTTCCAGAGAATTAAGGTAAGAAGTAAAATTTTGGTTTACAACAGCGGTATAAAACTGCGTAAGCAGCTGTTAGTGACCACGATGCAACTATTCAAACAAACAAAAAATACCACTAACGTTTTTGAACAACATTTAAAATGTAGTGTACAGCCGACATGTCTGTCATCAGTCTATTTGTGCCTGATGACGAGAACAAATCCCAGTTCCTGGAACGTCGGAAAGTTTTTTTTGTCATAGAAAACTTACTGTGTTTGTCGGTTCTGTCGTCGTTGTGTTGTACACAATACCTGTTTATTTTCATCGTTGGGTTCGTATGTTATTGGGTTGTCCATGTTTTTTGCCTGTGTGCATTTAAAGTTTTTGGTTGAAACTGTGTTCGTCTGTGTTATTATTTATTCATTAATAAATTCTTTCCACGTAATTCTTATATTGTCTGATATTTTGAGTTTTATTATGTTCGTCTGTGCGGTCTCGTGTTGTCTATAATACCGGTTTACTTTCATCGTTGGTTTCATGTGATCTACATCGACTGTGTATTTATGTTTTGATTTTTATTCTTATTTGGTTTTCTTTAATTTTTTCCTTGTATTTCATCAAAATTCCCCATTGCATGAATCATATAAAACATTTACAATTATTTTATTTTGAATTTCTCATAAAACTTATAGTTCATGTTCCAAGTTCACGTTTAACAACATTACAAACACATTTAGAGTGTATTTTCAGCTGACTGCTTATCAATCATGCCTACGAAGAAATTAATATTGGCATCTGTTTAATGGTATGCGATTGATTGACTAAAGTATAAACTGTGGTTTATTATTGAGGGATATGGGATCAGTTCATTTTGAATCAATACTGAAGTGGCACTGTGACATGTAAGAAGAACAGACATGTGATTGAGAATTTGCATAGCATTGTCATGACATACTGATTCTATTTTTATTATATGAACAGACCAATTTCTTATCAAAACCATTACTTAACTGTTAATACAATTACTGCAACAAATTACACAAAAAATAGGAAAACCTATTTAAAATTCTATGACAAATAATAATTTCTCATGTTATGGTGACACAAAATTAATTTAACTACTTATTCCAACATTTTTGCCGCTTATAAAGACTTATAAAAGCAATGTTTGAGTTTCAAAATTTTAAAGAATACTATTAAGTCAAAGCGAAAAATCTGTTACGGCATTATTAAGGTACATGTGCATATTATGTCCAACCTATGGTTCGTAATTAAATTTAACGCAAGCTCGTAACACATACACAGATAAACATATCACTTACGTGTACACACAAGATTATTCTGTGAATGTCGAGTGTTTCTGACAAAATAATGGCCGCATTTATAACAGGACTTACTCTGTGTTCATTTTCTTAAACATACACTTGGAACAAGTTGAAAAAAAAAACCTTGAGTTTGTATCACAGAAAACAACTGGTTCTTTGGGATTATATATGTATTGCGGTTATTGATTCGATGTTCGTAATATATTCCAGAGTTTGCTGAAAATTCTGCCGTTCGTCTCGTGATATGATTAGCATAACGCCTTTAACACGCGCAGCCAGAAATTTTCGCCCGATATTCAAGTGTGTTCGAACTTATTTTGTCCCAAATGTAGGATAGTTGACATTTGAAAGACCATTTCATTGTCAGATGTTTCTTTCTTTTTGCTCGTAACTTTACAAACTCTTCGCCTACAACGGGAATCGGTGGCACGAAAACGACGTCCAAATGTACCAAACAACGTGGCTGGGTCGACGGCTATCTCCGTGTCCGATCTCCGGCAGCGCTCATTGTCCGTGTGTTCGCCGAGCTTCCTCGTAAAGTGCTATCGATCCTGACGCCCCATGACGGCGATGCAGCGGCGAGGTCACTCCACAGATGACGGACCGCCAGTACCTTTTACAGCATTTACTAGAAACCTTTTTTTTAAAACTGAAACGACAGAAATATATGTGCACACTTACCGGTAAATTTAAAATTTGTACACATACACACACACACACACACACACACATATATATATATATATATATATATATATATATATATATATATATATATAGGTGTGTGTGTGTGTGTGAAAACAACTGTATCACTTAAAATTAGTGTTCGCAGGAACACTGGGTTCGGATTCTTGCCCAGGCATTAATTTTTTGTGTTGTCCTATTAGGTACCTATAATAGTTGAAGATATTTGTAAACCGTTTCCTGAATAGCTTTCCAGTACTAACTGAGCACATGATAAGCATGAGACAGCAAAATAAAGTCAAATCATCGAATATTTCATTATCTTTTCCATCCTATAACAAATAATTATTCTTGAAAGAAACACCAATTAAAATAAAATAAAAATTGCGCCAACTTTCGTAAGATATACTCAGTATTATCTCGAAAAAACGTACATAATACTAGCTGCGCCCCGTGGCTTCACCCATGGTTTAACAGTTAAATTTAACTAAAAAAAAAGCTCAAAAGCGAGTCACATTTTAATGACGTTTTAGTGACGTTGGTTATCCCACAGAAATAACCAAATTTTTCGTGATAAATACAACGTGAAGAAGTAACAAACAACATACATACTCACAATTTTTCGTAAAACCTAGGCAAGCCGTGACGGACACACCAAACGATAGCGCGTTTAAAATTCAAGGCAACGATATCTATTGACGCAGTTAAGAACTAAACTGTAAATGGCGCCGTTAGTTCGCTAGCTGACGCGAGCTCCACTAAGCGGTCGTGTCACCGAGGAGAAGGATAGGAAGTCGCCAGTCATTACTATGTGACCGTGTGGCGGACATAGAGAAATTACACACACTCACTGTTTGTATATCTATGACCTTAAATTTTCAGTTACAAAATTGAATATACCCCTTTTTCTCTCCATTAGGGAGGTAATCACATTGTAATATGTGGCGTATGTGTAAATCCAGGTCATGAGTTAGCTGTATGCTAAATCTAATCCAAATCCGTTCAGCGGTCCCGATGTTATTGAGTAACAAACACACAAACTTTAGTTTTTTAATAATTTTAGTAGAATATGCTGAAATAACCGTATCCATGTGTTGTAAAAATAAACAATATTTTTTTTTGTAGTGTTACAAACTATTTCTTGACCACATGTTTCCAAAGCAATCTTTTGTAAAAAATAATCTGTATGTTATGAACCGTGTATTAATATCACAATCATCGCGTCGGTTACATCTTCTGCTGCCGTTCCCATTCGTGGGCTTATCCGTCGATATCGAGGTCAGGCACTTTCCGTCCCACTCGATTCGGTCATACTATTTTTCCCTGTTCATTACTAGGCTCGTCGTCAGCTGATATGGGTTTCAAGTATACTTTGCTTCTAAACGAATCTGTGAAACCATCGTGCCGTTACATCGTTAGGAATTACAATACATTTAAGGACCTTTCAATGAAGAGTTCACCTCAAAATTATCGAAGTGTTCGTAATTCCTAATAATTATATCTTCGGAGATACGTGAAAGAAAAAAAGTATTTTTTTTCTTCAGCTGTCTTCAACAAGTTCCAAAATGTCAGCTAAAATACATAAATAATTCTTGTGGATTCGTGTTGAAAATAAGATGTACTTAGAACCACTAGTTTACGAAGATAACGGTAAATTTATGAAGACACGTGGATTTGTGACTGAAAATTTGTTAGAAGCGTGAAATTAGGGTAATCGCCATGACCTTGAAATTGTTTTAATTTTTAGTCCCTCGCAAAAATGAATTCTGTGATTTTTATTATGTCTGACATCTTAGCTCTCGATATACAGCATTTGGTGGGAGTAATTCCGTGAATACGACGAAAGTCAAGGAACGAAAAAGTGTGACAATCACGGTGCTGCCATCTTTGGCAGAAGGTGCGAAACGAAGTTCACAAAGACAAAGGAACACCTTAAAATATTAACTGTTTAGGAAATTATAAAAAGATGGAAAGCATTTTAATATAATTCCTTTTCAAAAACCAAAGTTCAATGTCGGTTTTTTTTCTTCAAGTCTTATTCACTTTTTTTAGCCGTTCTTTCTTCATTATATATATTTTAACTTTTTGCTCCGCAAATCGAATGATTTGCTGCCCCGGCAGCAAATTCTAGCGGCGGGTGTGGAAACTACGTGTGATTTGCGTCTAGAAATGTAGTTGAAAACACAAATCGCGTATGTTTATCACGCACGTCATTGTTTCAAACAATTCTACGTTAAATTTAGCGTGCGAGTTTCGTATTATAAATTTATTTGCTAAATGAGAACACGTGAATTTGCTCGTTACCGAAAATAGATCTCTTGCAAGCACTGAAAAGACTTGCGCACTTTTTCTCATCCTGTCGGCGCACTAATTGACGAGACCCCATTGGGGTTCCCACAGCCGCACCGAGAGCTGCCGACGGTTCCCGGAGTTACTCGATCGCTCCGCATCACGCGCTAACGAACGGGCAATCCTGGTTGTTCGGGCCGTGGGCGGACTCCAAAGAGAAGCCGACGATTGGATTGCGCGCCGCGGGAGGTCTGCCGTGATTGGCCACGCCTCCTTCGACGGTCCGACCACTTCCGGTCTCTGCCCCTGGCAGTGTGCGCGAATCGTCCCTCTTTGCAATCGTTGACTCCACGGAATAGGTAGAAACTTTTCACACTTCAATTATTTCTCGTACATTCGTGCCATTTATTTTATCTATTGTACCATTATTTTGAATGTTAATACCACGACAAGACACTCACCATACTGATGGATAGACTTAATGATTTAAAAAACATCGATGCGTCCTTTTTTGGTGTAAACTAATAATTTATTTTTTAAGAAAAAGTTCAAGTTTAGTTATCTGTCTATGTAAATGTTATTGTAGGCTTAGACTTTAGCTTCCCCACAATTAATAAAATATTGATAAGTTAGTGACATTTATGCATGCCGGTGCTTTGAGGGTAAAGGTATCATCTCGTAAACTGTGTTAAATATTGAACTGCAACGGACTTACGAACTTGTGACACCAATATAAGGTGTCTAATCAGTTCTGACACCACCAGTGTTTCCACTGGAAGGAAAGGAACATGGTAGAAATTAGGATTAGGTAGGGGGAAGATATGAGCAGCTACAATATCGTCTTGTGTGGGATTCGGATCACTGGATATTCGCACTTATCGTTTTATGGATTTGCCTTAGTCTGGGGAGTCATACGCTATGCTCAAAAACTAGTCCGTGTTCGTTCTCTTCCATGCGCACACTATTTAATTTTTTGTTCCATAAAAAGTGCCCTGTACAACTTCGGTCACCCGATGCTCCCGCTCACCCTAGCGTCGAACCGAAGACCTCCGGCGTACAGTACCTCCTGACAACATATCAGGCAGGCAACCCGCTATACCCTGTGATAACTACCATTCCCTGTACTAGTCTCCCTTTTACGCGATTCTCACTACAACTATCAATAACCTCACTCTCGTTGAAACATCGCTATCTCTGCACACGTCCAGCTGCCGGACTTGGCCGTAAAGAAATTCTTCAGTGAATGACCTATCAACGGTCGACCACGCGAGTTAGGAGGGAGGGGGGGTTTAGGCACGCCGCAAGTCGGCACATTTCCGCACAATGTGTGCTTACTGAATACACACGTCCCTGCTCGGCGACTCCCTCTGCTGACGAGGCAAACACACCGTCTTCCCGTGGCACACCATCTTTCGGATATTCCAAAATTAAGTTCCCTTACAGATTCGATATTTACGGGAGGATTGAAATGTTATTTTTTTGTTACTTTTTTTTTAAATTTTTTAACTACTTTATGAAGCTACAGAAAGTGTTATCGTGTTAAATAAGAGAGAATAAACAAGTTAATTTTTAAAGCAAAGTACAGAATTTAAAAATAAAAATTAAATATTTCAATACACAACAAAATAATTAGTTCTCGGATTTTGTTTACGTCTGACGATTTTTATCCTGTGAATGGATCTAATAATCGATTATTAAAATAACCCGGCATCTGGCCCGTGACTGCAGTGACGGTCCGACGTCCAGGCAGGGTCTCGCTGCGCTGCGCCAGGCACTCAAGGTCTCCGCCGCGCGAGAAGTAGGCCACCCCCACCCCCCCTCCCCCTCCCGCCTCCTTCAGGGTGTCTCTGACGCCACGCCGCAACGCCAGCGCGGCTTCTCCCTCCGCCGGTCGCGTGCCCCGGGCATTAGCACGCCAGCCCCCCTATTGATACAGTTGCCGGCCCAGAGAGAGAGAGAGAAATCAGCATTGCAGATCTCAGCGCTCCCCTTCCACCCTCTACTTCCCCTTGCCCCTCCCAGCTGGGGTCGCAGGAGTGCTGCTCTCTCCGCGTTTTAATAAATCACAGTGTTTCTGCCATTGTAGTGTTTACCTGCGATTCGTTAAAAGGGTTTCGTGTGCCAAAAAACCATCATTACCCTACCAACAGCCTCAATCATTCAGCAAAGCTTTTTGCAGAGGATTGTAACCGCTGCTTCTGTTAAACACCTCATTCGTCACAGCTGCGACACGCAGTCTGTTCATTCCGTGAAGATGGCTGCAACGAGTCCTGCTGAAACGACGGACACGACATCGTACCCAGCGGATGCGTTCTAGCCTTTAGTTCTCCTTTTTGATGTCACATCTCTTCTTTGCATGTTGTTATAAGCACATGTATTGAAAATCTTGGTAAAAATCCCAAACGTTTCGGCGTGAAGTAATTACCCGGCGTTCTGCCCTTTCAGTTATATTAATAAAGAATGAGTATGAATCCGACTGACAGACTTTGGCTGCAAGTTAGTTCCAAAAATAATAAGTTGAAAAAACACGTATACATTATTGTTTTAAGTTCTTAACAAAGCTGGAAATACGTCATTGAATATGGAGCTAAAAATACTTTTTTAGTTTTTGGCCCCCAAGAAGTGAAACAAGAGGAAGGGTTGGCTAGAGCGAACACCATAACAGTGTTGTGAGAAACACATTACAAAGTCCAACAAACGAAAACTCATATAAGCCTGAAGACTTTTACAGCAGCGCGTGGTTACTGGGATTACTCCATAAAGCATTACTAAAGAACAAAGAAACGTCCCAGTTAACAAAATGCAACTTTATCATTAATATGAACTAAATATCAAAGCTTTTCTGAATCTGAAACAATTATTATGCAACAGTAAAATGAAAATGTTAAATTAAAATACTGTTTACAAAAATACTAATGATCGCAAACGGACTTATTCGAGCCTCAATGCAACTCGTTTAATATGGTTCTGATACAACGACGTATTTTAACTATAAGAATGTTTACAAGACGATTACTATTAACTTAACTCTAAAACTTGGAAAACATTAAAATACTGCAAATTGTTGCAGATCGTATCTAGCCTTTATCAAACAATTTATAAAACTGTTTCTCAAACTGTCATATTAGGTGTGTTCGGTGCTAAAAGGAAGTGACACTGAAGTTAAGCCCCTCTGTTATTCGGGTGATGACTCATACGACACTCGCCTTAGAGATCGTTGACTGAGGGTCCAGTCCAGGACCTCGCTGCAGCGAGTCTTCTCGTAGTCGTGGTGCCTGCCGTGTAGCGCCCTCCTCCCTAACCACGCTGGCACGCACCGGGTGTAGAACACCAAGCCCTGAAGACGACTCCAACAGCTGGGCGAGAGAGCAGTCACACCTCGCTCTGCCGACTAGTCGACACTCGTGACCTGGAGAATTACCGTCAAGCCAACTTCTCCAAGTTGTTCCCATTGCGATGTTCTCGTCACACTTCAGTACCTCCCACTTCGTCGAACACCTAAGTCCAGTGCTTGTATGTCTAAGTCAGGTGATTATTGATCTGCCTTAATATGACAGCCACTGCCCCAGTCACATACACTAAGCCCTATTTATAGCCTCCGACGACATATGCCCTTCTATCATTGATACTCTCTTCCACTTGCCCACTCGCACTCGCTCGACGATATAAACAAAACAAAGTCGTCGGCTAGTATTTCTATACCAAGCTAAAGTCCAACTTACTCGCTTTTGAAGCTACATAAGTCAAATGTGCAGGCTGTTATGATGTCGGGCAGAGTGACATTTCTAGATGACGTGGTGAGGGCAACGAGACAGCAGGTTGAGGTTTTCGATGGTGAGATCTTCCTCCTCAGCTCTCCGAAGACTCTGAAGACTAGGCCAAACCTGTCCCATATATACTCCCTCAGCTGGAATCGACTTCGTGGGAGAACCCTCCAGAAACATGGAGTAACGTCTGCCTCCAGGGAAGGGCGGAGGGGTGGTGAGGTCAGGTGACTAGTCACGTGGTTCCCCCTCCACTTTCGCACTTTGTATGAAGCCTCCCTGAGAGGTACGCAATCAGAAGTACCTCACTGCTGATGGTATCACATCCAGAGGCTAACTCACACACATCGCTACAATTGGTACCTATACGGCCGGAAAACCAACCGCAACATGTTTCAAATACAATAAACAACGGTTTTAAGATGGAGCACAAAGTTTCAGGATATAAATTAATTAAAAAATAAGAAAGTTAAAGTTTTCCTCATGTTACTACACGTAACACTTACCATTTTAGAAAAAAAAATATACTAGTGTCATATTTAGAATGAAAATAACTACAACACCTGACAGGTGCGCAACACACACAACACCCAATATATTACCCATCAGAGGTACAAATTCTTAAGTATACACCTTAGATTAAATTTCCAGAAAACATCTAAATAAAAAATAAAAATTTTATGCGCATATTAATAATACGTTTTTAAAAACTACGTTACACTTCGGCGTCACGACCGTTTATACCCTCAATTATTTCAATGACTTAATTTTAAGACAGCGACCATATTTAAGTTGATTTCAGAGCTTCGTTTAACTTAAAATTATTGAGATTCTAAATGTTCCATCTCAGAAAACATTTTATGTTATTTATTATTTACAATAAATTAGTTACTCAGTTCCAACTTCAACCAACAGACGATCAGTATCGCATGTGTGTATATGTGCATACACGTGTTTATTTTTTGAACTTATATTTTTGGGATAAGATGTAGACGAAGATCGTCGATATAATTCAGACACACCCAGTACAATGCTTTTCGCACAAATCCAAGCGATTTTACTTGTTAATGAAGGCTGGGCATTGTTTTTTTTTATTTTGTGTCAAATCAAACCTTTGCAACAGCACGATGCATATGCAACAAGCAGAAAGTTCCCTTCATTTACAATCAAATGAGAATGCTGTCTTGTTTTGTCACGCACGGAAGTACCAGAATATCACGAATACTTTCCCTTATACTATATAAGGTAGCCTACATGAGGTTTATTTGCGATGTCTAAATTTCTACTTCTTTTGCTGAACTCATTCTTTCAATCGTTTCGCGATCTTTGTCACCTCTGGAAATTATCCATTGGACATATCGTCATATGACAAAGCATTGGTAACACGATTTTTTTCTGCTGAAGTAGACACTAAGATCAGTTTGAGCACCTAGACTAGGCCAAATATAAATTCACAAATTAGGTAGTGAAATGTTATTATTACTGGTTTTGGATTTTCTTCTTCTTAATAATTATAAGTTTACGAAGTTAAAATGATAATCATTAGTTTATGTGTATCTGAAATCCTTTAGTTTTAAAAAAAGGATATTATTTTTCACACTTTACGAAACAAAGCGAGCAGCTGCGACTTTGATATTGACTTTCTTTTCTATATTTTAATAAATTTTTACTGCTACAATAGCTAAATTCAATCACACATTATATTTTATGAAATTTTCTAAACAAAATGCCGCAAGAGTTGAACAAATTAAAAAAATACCATATTGATATTGTATAAAATCATAAGAAGAAATAAGTGAGAATTGCCTATTTAAAAATCTCAGTATAGGCTAATTGGTTCTTATTGTGTAAATGTTCTTCCCACTGTCTCTGGGAAACGATGTATTGTATCCCTTAAATTTCAGGTTAAGCCTGGTTCAAATGACTGCAGTTTTTGTAAAGGTAACGTGTTAATATACTTTTGACCATTCCAGTATTAAAACTACATTTAAAATAGTAAACTAAAAATAATATTAGTAAAGTTAAAAAAGGCACATTAGAGTTACAATCTATAAGTTTGTATCTATAATTATAAATTATAGAAGAATGTGCTAATCAACTGTAAGGTATTTGTTACAAAATGTAAATAGATTTTGTAAGAGTGACTAAATATCTCACCATGCACGGTGTTGCATACAACTATTTAGTTAATTTTAAGTTATGCTTTTGTCAGACTTGAGAGGTGTTAAATACGTTAATGAATAACTATTTATCATGTCTTTATCGTACAGGGGTCCAAAACGTTTGTTTATAGATACATCACTCTTAAAATAACCGGGTACACTTTCTGTTTCCCATAGCAATACGCATTATGAATATGCATGCGCCAACGATGATAAAGTAGCTGTGTCGACAGGACATTTGAATATTTAATTATTCGTTTTGTTTTGGCCTTTTATCGCTCCGTTCACAGACTTTGGAGCCGTTACGTTGACGCCTACATTATGTACTTTTGAAACTTCAATGGTCACGGTGTCTTCATATTTATTTTGCGGAAGCCTTTACTATGAGTAAAAAAACATATAAAAATTCAAGTAGCATCACTCTTGAATATTTAAAAAAAATTATTCTGAAAACACGACTTGGGTTACGGTTGGAAGTTAACAGGGAACGACATTACTGAGGGCTTTGTTCTGTTTTCAAATCACGAATATTCACAACAAAATATATTTGGCAAAGTGCAGCTGTAGTAAAAGGAATCTCTCAAATTAATTGCGCGTATCATCAATACAAATGACTTAAACTAAAATATTTTCCTAAAGTCTCTATACAAATGTTCTCTTTATTTTGTCTGTCTTAATGAAAGAATTATTGCGTCTTGAGAACTCGTCGCAAAATAACTGAAGTAGGATGTGTTGCGGAGTAAACGCAGCATTACGAAACAAGTCCGGGCCTTCCCTCGCAGATGGCGTAACTTGAACAAATGTCCGCTGTGCACAGCAGCGATGCTTCAGCAAGTCCTTGGCGAAGATCTCTTCTCAAAATTAAACAAATTCGAGCGAAATGCAATTGCGCTCGGACGTGACCAGAGGCCTGGGATTGCTTTCTGCAAGTTTTAACGTCACTTCCAGGGCTGCGCGGTGCCAGCCAAGTTCAGGTCACGCCAGCAGCGTGTGAACTCACAAGTTCCCGCGCGAGCGGACAGCAGGAGGCGCGCTTGTCTTGCGCAGGAAGGCTAGTCTGCGCCGCAAACGGGACGTGATGATTTACGTAAACCACAAGTCAGTCTCACCGGCAAGTAAAACCGATTCTCACTCAAAATACCCATGGGTAGGTTCACGGCGAGCAAACAAAGCAAATACTAAGAGATGCGTCCATGGTGAAGTGTCTGTTCAGTGAACTAAAAGTTAAATCAGTGATACGCCTACGTAACTTGACTGTTCGCAGACCTGCGTAAGACGTAACAAATACGTTGGCTCCGGCCTTACTTGGTAGTCTGTGGCCCTGGCAGGGCGCGCACCTCACGGGACTAGATCTGTCCGGGCTGCAGTCCACAGCTACGCCCCCGGCAGCTCGCTCGGCCACAGGTGTGGACTCTAGCTGGTGGTAGCACCACTGACCTCGGCTCTTCGCGCATGCGCCGATACAACACACACACAAATGGTCGCATTAGTTCCATATTTGGAGCACAACTGTCGCCCAAGTTATGGCAGACTCCCCAGCCATTAATATACAAGATTGTGGTACTCCTCCGGTACGCGCGTGTAAGTTAAACAAAAACTAAGCTTTCTAAAAACTAGAAATGTTAACACATATACAGACATAAACTGGACCAGCGCTCAATAACACAAGTAAAAATATGCTAAATGAAAACTATCGAATACAGAAGTTCATAAATAACTCAAATCATCAAATTATAAATCTAAGCCGCTCCTTGCGATTTTCGCATAGAGTATGTTACCAGGATAGAAGCGCACCAAAAACAATATTAATTAAATAAGCCAAAAGACAGACTCGAGGCGGAGAACGCCTCAAATTCACATCTGCAATTTCAATTTCTGAAATAAAACATAACATTATTGTTTGGAGCTTACCTAAAAATGAGAAACTTTTTTACATTCTAACGAGCGTACATAAGAAAGAGCATTTTCTAAAAATTTCATTACATGCCACAAATTGTACTTATTGTTTATCCTACACGATCATAAGACACTAAAATATACTTTAAAAAAAGTTTAGTATTGATTAATTTGTGTTTGGATCTCGGATTAGTTTATAAAATTATTTTCTGTAACTCAAGTTGAATGAATTTTTGCATCATCTCTTGAGTACGTGTTCAGTAATTTTAAATAACTTTAAATCTTGAAGGAGACATATTCATAGTCCTTCGTAACAACAGCGCAATGCAAAGTAAACTACGGTACTTCTAGCTTTGACCTTATCTGAGTTCATGACATGAACGCTGGTGTTTAAACCTTGTGGTAACCTTCCAGTTCGAATCGGAGTGAGAAATTTCGATTAATATTTTGTTATAGATGGCGCCGTAAACACGATTAAAAATTATCTTTAAAACAAATAACAAATAATTTATAATAATATCCACAGCAAAAATATGTCAATCATATTTTTTGATGAATTTTTCATACATGCTTATTAAACTTATATCATTTAACAAAACCACACAAAAAAGTTTTATCAAAACGTTCTATAATCAGCTTTTTAATTTTTACTTTAAGTCACTGTTGTACAATGTATTCTTATTAATAATTTTATATGTATACTATGTGTTAATGTTTTTATTTCTTATTACATCGTAAGGGACGCAAATCTGTAGGATTCGGAAGGGATTGGGAAAAAAAGGAGGGGGGGGTTGTAAGCGGCCGTGAGTTTTAATGAACATGAGTCATCTCTGGAGAGGGAGCTTGTACGTTGTATACTGCCCACATTTAGAAGGAAAAAAAAAACAGAATGTTTTCCATTAAAAATAGTTTTGACGTTCACGTTTGTCAATCCCATTTTACAGTCACGATTCTCAGAGATGGGCTTCTTAATTACAGGGGGTTGCCCCCCACCCCCAGAATATCTACGCCCATATATTCAGCAATGTAAAAATTAATGTTTATCATTATGAAAAATGTCCAGTTGACATTAAGAACAGTTTCATTTCTTTTTTTTTTCTGTATTAGCAGACGTTGGAAACACAATATTAAACCATTTCCGAAAGATATGCAGCATACACTCTTCATAATTTAACCAAAACCAATCACTCTCAGTTCGATGTGAACCTCGAAGGCAGTGTCGACAACGCAGATAAAACTGGAGCTGCGCTTCGTATAGCGTGTCTGATCCATAATTTGCAGCGTGCATTTATACAGGCATTTACCCTCTCTTTCCAATACACAATAACTGCTTTTATTGCTGTCGTTGTTTCGGTGTGCTCTGTTCCCAGACGTACGCACACGTTTTTAAAACAACTTTATAATGCAATGAAATTGCTCTTATGTATGTGAAACATTTTAAATGTTAAAGTAAATATTGGTTTTGAGAATTTTTGTAATACTTATTATTGTCGTATTTGCGACCCGCCCTTAACGACGATCTCCGCCTGTTGCTGTATTTTGCCCCGGCTGCTACTGGGTGAACACGAGGATGGTTGTGGGGTTTAGTGTAATAGAATACTTGTAGTATTTTAAATGGCTGATCACGTAATTTGGCTAAATAGTTTCCTAGGAAGACATAAAATATCCAGGGGCTGGCTTATGCGCTTCAGACCCCGGAAATGAATCAAGTACTAAACAGTTCCGGACACGTCTGTTCGCCTTCGAGGTGGTATTCAGACTCCCTTATCTCTCGTGGAGGCCTTCTGTGCCCCTGGACCTCTCCCAGTCCACCAACCAGAGCTCATGGCCTAACCTAGGCCCCGCCCCCGTAGCCAAATTACTTGATAGTGGGCAGAGTTCTATTATGATATTAATGAATTTTTGCATACTTTACATTGGTGCCATTTAACATAATCTTAGCTGGTTATATTTTACATTCGTCAATTACTTAAAGAAATAGTTTTAAAAGTTAACAGTGAGTTGGCCTTGGATGCTGACACCCTATTGGCCGGAACCGAAGAAAGATACCCTTCGGACCGTTAGGCGGGTCACACACCGCCCCCGGCCGCAGGCCAACAGGAAACCCAGTGACAATGGAGTTCCTTTACGCCCCGCATTGCATGGTTCCAATTGTTACATTTAATATTTTACATATAACTTTAAACATAGAATTGATCAATTTAAATCTTAAACAATAATAATAAAACATAAAATAAAATCAAGGAAAAGTGCGCATTACATATTTCATTAGGAGCATCCTCTTCTAAGAAAATGTAAATGGCTTGAATATTTTTGTGTACAATTTAACTATATAATTTTTTTCTCTAGTTGAGAATAGCCCATATATTAATGCAAAGCCTTGTCATCAATAATGCTAAAAATATTTTCTCCTGCGAATATTTACAAATGAAATAATTCTTTCAATCGACAATATTTTATGGTCATAGAAAAACCAAAAAGATATTAAAATTAAAATATACATTAAAAATTATTATAAGTTACAGTGGTAAACAAAATAATATTTTTTATGTAAACAAGTTGGGTAGTCTCAATGTGGCAAGAGTGGGTGTCATTTACTAGAGTGGGACAATCTGTAGCCTATGTCGTGGTCGTCGTACTGTGACGTCACCGCGTTGACGCGACGTAGACCCGCCCAGCTCAAACTGGGAGGATCCGAGTTTGGAAATCCGATCCATCCGCGGTTTTTTCGAGCTCGCTCCGTGGCAGTTGCTGATATTCGTTCCTCGCCGCAGCCCATATTCGGCTCCTTCACCGGGGACTCTTGACTTACGTAGTGTGTGCCCGGTCTCAAAACGCACATGAGTCGACTGGGCGCGGAACTGAGGCCCCCGCCTAGCCGGGCACACATACCGTGAGCAGAGCTCCAGGACTATCCTAGCGACTTGAAAACTGCTCGAGATATCCGAGCGGCGTCTGTTCACGGAGCATTTAGGAGAGTGAGAAAAAGGGCAAAAACGCGTGTTTTCAGGATAATTTTTAAACACAAAACTCCCTGCGCACGACGAAAAGACTGCGCGCCAGTTCAGAGCTAACACAGCGGTGGAAGCACCAGCGAGCGCCGCACTTACCATCCCTGTCTAGACGGGCCCATTAAGGCCCCATCTCACCCGCCATTTATAATTTTACATTTTCTCGTCATCATTTCTATTTGAAGGCAATAACTGAAATTCTTTACTCGATATGCCTTCTTTGAATTTGTTGTTCCCCAAAAAATATTTTCAACGGATACTCACTCACTGAGGAAACAGCAAGACTATGTGGTATTCAAATAAAAGTAGGGTCTTGCATGTAATCCGTACTCAGTGAGAGTACTTATATGCTTAATTTGTAGCGTGCACCACTTAGTCATTGTCGAGAAAAAAATTCTAAAGTAAAAAATATATATATTTTTAGTACAATTTGAAAATTCGCTAGGACCATTTTTTTCATCATTATCAAATATAAAATAATTCATAACTCTTTAAACTCTTAACACACAGTAATTTAAAATATCTATGTGATCAGTATAACAGAGATTTGAAATATAAAACATAGTAAGAAAATTTCGTAAAATTCCATTTGTAACTAATTCCATTGACCTGATCGTAGTTCCGTTTGTTCATCCATCTATACGAAAGATGGACAGAATAAAAAAAGGTTCTGTTTGCGCATTTTTATCTAGGGTGTTTTTGGATTTCGTCCACCGGATTTTATTCTATTTAAAATGTACAATTCGTTAGTTACTTTTGGAGTTTGCTCTGAACGGAAGTGTGTTATTATTTGGGCGATGTATAATTTCAAACGGATTTTTTTTTTGCCAAACTGCCGACAAGCAAAGAACTTCCTGGCTCCTCCTTAAGTGAAGCTACAATTCCTGAATCCTCTTATGACAGTGATGAGTGAAAACTGTTATTGTCAAATACGTGAAAAAAATTTATTTGCAGAAAAGTCTTCACCTGAAATACTTGAAGATGCAATGTTAATTGCTGAGGAACTGTATGATAAGGCATTGGAAATTATTAATGGGAATAAATGTATTCACGTTGAGCATTAATTCGTGCGAATGAAGTGTTTGAAAAAGTGAATTTTGAGACAATACATGACGATTCTTCGTCAGAAGAATATGAGCCCGAGTATTTAAAAAAGTCAACCAATGACTAGTTATTATTGGACTATAAAAAAATATTATGAATATTACTGAGACACACTATACATTGAGCTTGGTAACTTTACAAAAATATGATTCAGTCATTTGTAAAAAAAGAGCATCTTTCAAAATATAAGGAAAATATTTAAAAAAAAGTAAAATCTATTTATTAATGGACTTATGATCGTTTTGTTGAAGCTAGTCACAACGAGAACCCTTTAACAGTAGGTATTGGCTACTGTTGCACAATTTAAAAATTTCAATTTCAAAGCCTCAGAGCGTTGGGTGACATTTTGAAGCATAAAGATGGGATTCCTCAGCGGAAAATCACCAAATACGTGTCTAAGAAACCCGTGTCTATTAAAGAGAAGCTAGCTTTAGCAGAAACCTGCTGTATACTAACTTTTCACTTGATACAAATTATCAACTCTGACTTAATAATCAGAACGTATCAAACATGTATGTGTAATAATTTAAAAGTCATACAAAAACTTAGTAAATTTTTTGTTTGAACAAACGTTTATAAATGTTTTATTTTATTTTTGTAGACTTTTATCATTGATTGTTTTTTATAGATTATAAATATAATCTTCAAGATTTAAAATGTTATTTCTTTCATTTTCAGGAAGTCAGTTTCAGTCTACTTTGAATAGAACTTTATCAGCAGTGGAAAGTAAAACTGTATTTGTCCAACAAAAATTATGAAGGTTACACATTCGTATACTGAACAATATAATATTACCTCGTTTGGGTGTGTCCTGCCTAAAGTATTTGTTTTTTTTTTGCAAGAGCAAACTGGTACATTTCTACTCAGGGTTCAGAAGCAGGTTAATGAATAGATGAAAAAATATATAAGAATATTGTCGTCACATGTACAAAATACGGAAAACTCACTACGTCTTTATATTCTACTTTTCTCACGTAATGCATAAACTCTTACGTGGGCAAGGAAAAGTATCTTCTCTCATCGATTCTTGTGGAGGACAAACGAGGTTCGAACTGTATGATGAAAATTTCCAAGATGATGAGAAAATGTATATTTGTACTGTTAAAGAAATACCTCCAAATATAACTTCACTAATATAACCTTGTGATGTAAACTTTTACAAATAAAAATGAAAATTTAATTTAAAAAGGACAAAATTGTATGCAATTGATTTAAGAAAATTGGGAAAATAGTTCTCGTGAAAATTGTATTGAACTTAAAACAATCGTTGATCATCAACTATTTTCTCAATTTTTTTCTGAAATGATCAAGTATGTCTGGAATTCGCAAAAATTATCTGAACATCGAGAACTATTCATGAATATAAATGAAGATTGTTTGCCAGAATAAATTCTAAAGACACCTTCCTCTTGTAAAAATTCTGCATTTATTTGTTGTGCAAGTTGTAGACAAAATATGTGATTTTATAGTTTTTATGATATATATCATTGTCTTGTATTGTTAATGTTGAATAATTGAAATATTTTTGAATGCTATCAGCGTTACATCACACATACTCGTTGTATTTAATAATATACTTATTCGTGAAAAATAAATGGTTATGTTCAAAATAACTTTGTATTTTGATGTGCACTATTTAAATTCTTTCGCCTTTTGTAAGTTATGAACATCAAAAAGTTATTATTAATTATTCAATTGGTTGTTCAATAGTGTAAAAAAAAACTAAAGAAAAAATTGGTCATTAATTATTATTAAATTGTAATATAAAAACATATTTGTTTTTAAACTTTAGAAATTTTTATCGACAATGACTGAGTAGTGCACGCTACGGCTTGAGCATGTAAGAACTCTTACTAAGTACGGATTACACATAAAAACCTTACTTTGATTTTGAATACCCCACAGCCATGCCATCTCCTGTAAGTGCAGTTATCATGGGTGTAAAAAAGCGCACTAGTCTCCGTAACTAACATTTCTTGCGCCACTTTTAACACCCATGACATAACACTTATTGTTATACTTGTTGAAAATATTTGTAAAAGAACTACACATTCAATGAAAATATTGTTTTAAAATTTGAGAAATATAACCCTTAAATAATAGCGATGACAAGAAAATTAGAACAGTCAACTTGGCGTGCGGAGTGAGCCTTAAATACTTCTACACCTACCTATATACAATGTCATTAATGAGGGCTTAGAGAAGATATTGGCAAACTTTTTAAGGAGAGGGCCAGATTAAACAAAAAATCATCTAGGCGGGCCGATAAAAAAATTAAAAAAACAACACATTTTTATAAGTGATAAACTTTATTTTTGATTTTTACATCACACCCAACTTATATTATATGCTACAGTGTTAAAAAAAGCTACAAAAATTTATTATTCTTTGGAAAGGATATGAAGGCATATGTGACAGATGAAACTGTGACTGAGCTTCCAAAAGTTGTTCATAATCTGAAACTGGGAGTTTGCACGCAACCTACGCGAGGTTGCGTGCAAACTCAGCTTATATTAGATGCTATAATACTGTACTTAAAAGGCAATGAGAAGAAATCCGGTATTATATTCTAGCTACCATAAAATGCATTATGTCCTATGTGTAATTGTAGGGGTTTTCAAAACCATGAAGCGGGCTGGCCCATGAATGGTTTAGAGGGAGTCGGGTAAGGCGGGGTGGATATTATTTCAAAATATTTTTAATACGTGTATTTGCCTTAATATGCAAAGATATAACATGTAAAATTCTAACTGAATTCGTCGGAAACCTTACAAGTATTGTGACACGCGCAAATTACATTAACACTTACGGCGATCGCAATGTTTACAGATTTAGTTTTATTTTTTAGTTGCAAATTTTGAAAAATTATGCAATAATCAATAAGTAATAGGGAGGTGGCCCCGAAAACTATTTGTCCCCCTTCTTTTTTCTTCCCCGTTTGGAACAGTTACAGTCTCTCAACGGCCCTGTCTACTTACCCGTACATTCCATGCACATTAACGTTTTTTTTTTGTAAAAATTTACATTTTATTTAATATACGATGAAAGGGTAACGACATGGTAATAAGGCGTTGACGGGAAACCCTGAAAAAACCTTACTGGTCCACAGCTGCGCCTGACACATTTCCGAATTGTATGAATAAATTCTATTTCGACCTCAACCGAGAATCGAACTCGCATTGCTTTGACGGAAGGCTAGTAATGCGACTTCTCGACCAAACCACGTGGTTTGTCCGTTAGAGGGGGGGGGGAAAGGGGGGTAGATAGCTCGGGAATGGCTGGGAAAAAAAAGGGTAGATTGTTAAGTGACGACACGGGTACAAAAAAGGGCACCGTAAAAACGCCGTGCGCGGACACGGCGGCGGCTGATCGATATGCCGCTGGCACGACTCCGGCCCGCGCGACTATCGATTGTCTCGCTCGCTCGTTGGCGCGAACCCCCTCCAGGGGGATTGCTGCGGGCGTGCGTCACAGGCGTGCGCGTGGCGTCCCGGGCCGCGGAGCGGGGCACGGCCATAGAGTAGTGACGGGAGTAGACGGATCATTCACTGTCTTTCGTGCATTCGTCTTCAGAACCATCCAGTTCAGCCGATGTAAACAAAGACGTGTGCGGTTACTTAGAGTTGGTACTACTACAATAGAAACACTTTCAGTAAAAAAAATTAATATTAATTTGTCTCAAGTCGAACTTAAAAGCTTTAAAACAGAGATGGCGAACCTTTATTTGTGCACGTTTTTTTTCTTTGTGAAAAAAAGTGATTGTGACGTGCCATCAAACAATCTTGACTTAATGTCAATAATAATGGATAAAAATACAACCATGTTCTATTAAAATAAAAACTCTTTATATGAAAGTCGAAATTTTACAGCAATCGAAATGTTAACAATTTTATGTTCATTTAAATAAAATAAAAGATTAGTGTGATTTCTGCTGTTGCAAATTAGATGCCAAATATATTATATTTGGCTCGTACTTTGTTACTTTAAGCGAACAAGTAAACAGATTCTTTAATTATTAGCGTGCTCGAATTATTTGTTGCGTTTTGCCCTCCGTTTCCTATAAGTTAAATAAATCGCACTCTCAAAATATAACACGGATATAATATTCTCAGTGCGCAAGTTGTGTTCACCGTGTAAACGTTTATTTACACATATTTTGGTGAATAAGAGGTAAAAAGTTGATGCAACATAATTTTTCACAGTAATTAAGTTAACAGCCCAAATAAATAATTTTTGGAATTTGTGCTTCATTTTTTGTAGGTATAGTGAAACACAACTAAAGTGGAGTGTTAGATAGGTTAGCTACATGTTCAAATACGGAAGAATCTTAACGTGCGATTCCCACAAAGCACATGTTCGAATATGTACGATCACGGAATATTCGGGTGGGAAACTGAGAACCAGCGAAGCTTAGGCTTCAAATGAATCTATGGAATTCAAGCGCTCCCGAAGGAAAAAAAATACACACATGGCCAAAAACCGTATAAAGAAAATTCACAAAATAATCATTATCTCCTGGATAAATAAATTAATTTATATTTTTTTTATTTAGTTTTAATGACAGTGCATAAAATTATTCAAAATTTAGAAAGCAGTATCTATCACCTGAAATTGTGAATTTTTTGGGGGGGGGGTGGGGGAAGGATGTAAGTAGTTGATAATAATTGATAATAATTATATTTTTAGGTACACTGACAGTGAACTGTTATAAATAAAATCAATAAGGCGTGTTGTTATTTTTACAAGAAATTAAATATTTATTATACTAAGTTACGAAATTTACCCGTTTTGTAATAGAAAATAATTTAAATAAAATTTAAGTAATTATTTTTCTATCTCTCACAGATTATATTTTCTATGTTTTGAAGTAACTAAATAAAATTATACGTGGAGTTAGTTAGCAAACTTTAAATTTGTTGTCCAATATTTAATCTATCATTTTATTAGACTTTTTAAATTTCTATTTTGAATGCAGTTAACTTTTAAAATAATAAATATAAATTACGAATACAGTTTATCACGGTTAGAAGAAATCATACAACATTTGTCGACTTTATTCCTCACAGATTTCTCTCCACAAAACTAACGCCCGCAGTCGGGATTCATGATGTACCTAAGTTTTTAAAATTATTTTACTAAAATAACATATTGTGTATTTACAATTTCAGTGCTATTTTTGTACCGATAGTTCTGTTATTTTTAAACCCACGAAAAAAATTAAGAGCCAAGCCGTTTAGTTGCTTTAAGAAAGTTTTTGAAAAAAAAATCTTTTAGATGCTAGAGGACTTGATTAGGTACTTTTCTGCTTTCTTAGTTGATCGCCATATCGTTACAACGACCAATCGATTCGGGTGTTTGTGCTCGAGGGGACAAAGAAACCAAAATAGTGTTGGACTTGCTGTATACAACTGATTACTTGTCTACGATTAAGCTGAGAGCCGTCAGCTCCCAAAGAATTATTGGGTTATTATGCAAATAAAATACTTGTGCTATAAAAGTATTCAAGTGGATTATATAAAAAATATGTATTTACCTGATATTATTGAGTTAAAATGCCTAATTGAAAGCAGGCCAACAATTTTTTTTTACATTTTTAACTTATTCAGTTTATTTTAATCAATATTATATGCGTGCTACAATTAGTTTATTTATTGGTTAATAAAGAAATCCTACTTTTTATTTAATCCTAATAAGTTGCACTTCACTGTTTTTAATAGGAGTCATTTCACTATTTTGTAAGTTATTTTACTTTTGTGTATAGCCTAAGGGTTAATGTGACAGTTATAAATACACATTGTTAGAGTATTGAGAATATATTAAAGGTTTTTTTAATCATCACAAATATACAAATAAAAATTTCCAGTTTGTGTCTATTCTCAAAGGGTGAACATTTCTAAGTACGATATAATATTTCAAAATACTATCAAGTTCTAGTTTTTAAAATACTAAGCCAACTGTATTCACTCTCGACAAAATACGTATTTATTGTCAAAAAAATATTTATATATACCATGCATACAAAATTCGTTAACTCTTTGTGTGGTTTTATTCAGAAACACAGGGGAAGCTTCACATTAGGCTGTAGATTATTTTTGCCAGAAATCCATCATTTGGAAGGAGATGCTAATTTATTTTTCGACATAAATAGGGTTGGTGGGCAGGAGGGTGCCCACATGTTTAGCTCTTCCTTCTTCTTTCTCACCCGCATTTCCTTCCTCCTTGATGACAACGCCCCAGATCCTCTCTGGTATTTCATTTCTCTGCGGCTTCGAGTTTTCTCCGCCGGAACGACCTACCCTGCCTCACTCGACTTCCCCTCAACGCGTATCTGTAACACGGGCTTGCATACTTCAGAAGCGATCAGGGGACAAAAGTAAGATCGGGATACATAAAACAAGCTATAAAAATAATAGTTTTAAAAAAACTAAAAAAACACACTTTGTATAGAAAAACAAACCAAAAAATAGAAAATAAATTTTTATAAATTTGAATTAAGAATAGTGTAATTTTTTAAATATAAATAATAATACTGTATATAAGAAAAAAAAGCATTTTATTTAAAAAAATAAGCGTGGGGTGCTTTTTATGATATTATCGAAATGATAATCCTTCTACTCATATATGTCAATAAAATATTTGTAACTTTTGACACCATGCACCCCACGCTTTTTTTTTTTTAAATAAAATACATTTTTTTTCTTATATACACTATTATTAATTTATATTTATTAAAATTGTTTACCCTATTCTTAATTAAAATTTATTAAAATTTATTTTCTATTTTTTAGTTTGGTTTTCCATACAAAGCGTGATTTTAGTTTTTTTTAAACTATTATTTATTTTCTACTTTTTAGTTTGGTTTATTTATAATTTAAAGTGATACTTCTTTATCGACGTATGAAAGAAATTTTATAACAATGTAAAAAAACTTGATAGTTATTACATCAATTTACTATTAAAGTAGATTTTGAATAGATATTGACTGCAGTTAAAATAAAATCGATAAATATTGTTTTATCTCAGAAGTGTATCTAGAAGTGGCTCAATTTTTTATTTATTATATGACTTTACTCTTAAAGTGTATTTGAGTGGATATTGGCTGCTTCTAAAATATATATCCAATATAGCGTGTTGAAGAACCACAGTACTCAATAATTTCAATATCCTGCTATGAAAATAAATATATCCGGGAAGTCATTGATGTTTATTCTAAGTCAGCATATATGATGGGTGACCATCCTTTGTTTTCAAATGTCTCACAAAAAATTTTCTCCCATTTGTTCCAGTCCGATTCGACTGTAAGTTTCATTTGCATGCAGTTGTACCAAACTACACTGGAGTATTCTAAAAATGTTTTAAAATTTCTATTTTCTTTTTGTCTTCTTTGATTAGGAAACGTTCACATTCTTTGTTGAAATATTTAATCCACTGGTAAGCATTTGAGTTTCTGCCCGTGAATTTCTCAATCATGAAATATTTTGCAATTTTCCCTAAATTTTTATTTTCAGATATAGTTTTTTTTTCTTCAAGAAATTTTTCTGTCAGTTTTTCCAATTTTTTATTTGATCCACTAGGTATAGATTCAGCACTTTTTGTTTTTTTCCTCAATTTCTTCCAAGTAAAAATCCTTAAATTGTAAGTTTTGCTCTCTATCCAAATATGTTTTTGATATATCATCTTTGAAACGTATCCATATTTTCCGTGTTTGGTGTATTTTATTTAATGATTTACTGACCTTGGCATAGTTTGGAGTATTTGTAACTGCTTGGTGTAGATTTGCAGGTTGGTGTTCGAGTGGAATTTCAAAAATCTGCCCATCAGGTGTAGCTATTGAGGTTATGCATATGGTGTTATGGTGTTTGATTTCCCATCTGCTGTTGGTTTCACAGCAAAATCAAACCTAAATATTTCCATGTTTCGTGAAATATTTGCAGAAAATGTTGTTTTATAATAATGTTTCACTCTTGGTTAATTGGTAAAATGAAACAAAGACGTAATTGTGTTTCTCTATTTAACGAAAGAAACCACATTTAAAGCCATTATTTCAGGGATTTTTTCCCTTCATATTTTTACAAATATAGATAATATTCTCTTCAAGAAAGTATATTGTTCACAATAATCATAACCCACTCTCACTTTTCATTTTATTGTCACAATATTTAGTAGGCTTTGTTTATATCGCGCCAAAGACAAACTGAAAGAAAAGAGTTCGCACATGAGCGAAATGGTTTTCTTTACAATGTGTGAACTCTTTTCTTTCATTATATAAATTGAAAAAAATCTTATTTTTCAAATTGAATAATGGAATAATCTTACTAAATTAGTGTATTGTCATCGGTTCTCTATAAATCTACAAAGTTTGAATAAAATCTGGCTTTTTAAAGTGGGTCAAAATCGCACCCAAAGGAGTCGGTTACAAACATACAAACAAACAGGTGAAGCTAATATAAAGCGTGTGAAAAAGCATATGAATATTTTGCACATTTGGATAACAATAAAACGTTTAAGAGAGTTAAAATAGATTCAAGTCAATTCGGCTTGAGCGCCAAACGTAAGAAATAACGCCTGGTATGGTAGTAGCCTCGGCGAAACTTACAAACACTTTACTGCGAAGTGAAAGAAATCCACTGCTATAACCATTCACATTTTTAATTTGATTTAAAAAAAATAGCCCAAGTTGCCTTTATTTTATTTGTAAATTATAGTTTTCCTATTTACCTGTGTATCATGCGCGGATATTAGTGTTTTCGTCATGTTTAAATAATTTAATACTGCTGTAAATAAAAAAAGTGATGTTTTGAAGTGATATCATCATTAAAACCACGGTGCTTTTTTTCACTCTAAATGGAACTATAGAGAAATAAGAATTATCAACTTGCAGTGCCGAAAGAGCGAGTAGTTTGCCGTCCTAGCGAAACATTTGTCGTGTTTTTGTGCGTTTGGCTGGAGACTTGCGAAACATTGGGAGGAAAACTATTAACTGGATTCCACTATTTTGCACAAAACTTTTTTTTTATCAAAATACGCCTTAAGCCCAGAACCTAATGAAGCAACCAGTCGCGTGCAAATAAAGCGATTCTTGGTCATTGCGTAAATATTTCACCTCCCAGCGAAAAAAAAAAAAAAAATCAATTTGCAAGATGCATTTTCATGTAATTCTTCGTGGTCACTATAAAACCGTTTATGTTGGTTGGTACATTGTGGCTGTTTCAATGTGGTGCTGCAGTTGGATGCGGTGGTGTAGTCCTTCCCATTTCCTTTTACTCCTGAAGGAATGGTGTTGTTTGGTCCTATCATCACGTCTGAATTCGTGATCACGTCCTGAAGTCTCGTTTTAGTAGTGGGTCACTTCGAAGGCAATGTCTTTGAGAAACTACTCCGAGAAACTTCTCGAAGTGCTTCGCGAAACTTTCGACTGGAGGGGTCTCATGGAAAAACTTCCAACAAGTTACTTCCTACCATGTTTTATTTTTCCCCCTTCAGCGACTCAAAACCAGTTCGTTAAGTTTAGTACTGGTATTTTTATTGGTCATCATTTTGTTCACTCACTGTAACGACTACCAACTCGAACTTACGTTTTCCTTTCTTTAATTACATTATAAGTTATTTTTGTTAAAAATCCTGTAATTTTTCATACAGTGCTTTGATAACTATCATATATATTATTTCTCTAGCATGTTTTTCTGTCGGTCCGCAAGATATTCCTTATATATTTATCAAGTACCATGATTTATCCCTAATTTTTAAGCTTATATTACCGGCTAATGACAAAAAATAGACCCACTGTCTAAAAATGTACCTCTTCTCTTAAATTTGAGATTTAAAATCATCTAAGAAGAGGTCCTTTAATGGAAGCGTAGATTTTTCGATAGAGATCAAATCGGATTCGATAAATATTGAATCGGATATCCACTTGAAACATCAGCGTTTACATATTAATTGTTTAAATTGCACTTCCGTCATAATAAACAGAACTTATGATAAAAAATATCTTAGAGGATCCTTCAACTTAACCAAAAAATTCCACCAAAAAACCACTTGACTAAAACTTCTGGCACGTCAGAACTTTCTTATAAGTAAGTAATTTTGAAATTACTGTTGATATTTTGTATCACAAACATAACCTACAAACTTAACCTCTTACATTTACTTCTCATATCATCAGTTAGTATTGAAGATACGTACAACCAACAAGTGAACGATGATCACATATAATATTGGTATGTTTGAATATAATACTTCTGTAAAAAAAATATCTAACAGCTATTTGTACTGATGTCTTCAATTACATGTCTTCTTTTGTACCAACACCAATTTACTTTTTTCTATTCATCTTCAAAATGTAATTTCTCCCAAATTTTTAAAGAATGGAACGCCACACAAAACGATTTGGTGCGCACTGCGGAATTCCACACGGGTCGACTAGTAAGCTATATTAAGATTTATCGTCAGCAGTATCTGAAGAGAAATATTAGTTGGCTTCTATCTGATTAACTAAACAATCCTTAAACGCTGCATATCACGCCACACATTTGGTCGGCAATCATGAAGAAACGCCTATTTATATGAGGCAACATTTTGTGTTGTCCTTGAGTGTGAATTATAGCGAAAGTCTACATAGTTTGATATTTTTAACGTACTATGTTTGGCCACTTTGAACCAAATTATTCTACCGATGATTCCATTTGGTAGTTTCATGCCACAGGGAAAATATTTATAAAGCTAACTTCTTTAGGTGTGATATGGAAAAGTGACGTATGTGTATTTAGACGATGTTCGAACACCACGCAACGAAACTGATGATAGCGACTGCAACGTCGACCGAAACGTCGGTAGTATATTCGCCTTCGACGCGGCTACAACCAGAAGCCAAGCTACTTCAGACAATGGCCGCGAAAGCCTGCGATCTTTACTAAAGTAATTTTGTTCAAAATTGGCAGTTGAAACTTTTTTACTTTATTTTAAAATTTCAGAATCTTGGTTTATACTGATTGTTCTTTAATAAAATTAAAATAATAAAGTTTATTTGTTTATCGTAGTTCTAAAGTACTGTTAAATACATAGCTCATGTAATTAGATTAATTATTTCATATTAGGTAGGCCTATATCCTCTATTTTTACAGAAAATAATATTTAATTAATAACGTTTGTTAGGTAATGAATTTCCACGAATTCGCATAGGTAATAAAAAAATAAACTTTGTAATAGTTCAAATATCATTTAAAAATTAATAATTTATTTTCATCTAACGTGTACGGAAACTAAATAGTATTAACTTTTTAATGAATTTTAACAAGATTTTAACAAGATGGGCAGTATTTTAAAAAATTTCCTTGTCAAAAATCAGGTCCAAACCCGGGTAAAGAATTTTTTGAAGTCTTTTTTTTATCGGAGATGTTTCATTATATAGTTTAACCTTTCGCTCTGCAAATCTTATTATTCTATATTCGACGTAGCTGCTCCGGTAGCGAAAACCAGCGACGGATACGGAACTACGTTTGAGTTGCGTTCAGAAATGTATTGATTACAATTGAATATTGCTCCATATAATTAAAAACATTTGTTTATTGTGAATTTTAGTGAAATGAATTGTGCTTATAATATTTTTAGGTGTATTTGAATAAGCGAGGTTATGCTCCCGTATGTAAAATTTATTTGCATTATAAATTATTGCATTATTTAATAAATAATTATAGATAATAAATCATAATAAACATTCAACATATTTATTGAATTTATTTATGAATTAAAATTTATCGATAGTATCTAACTATTTTAATAATTAATTTTTACACATTTATATTAAAATTGAATACTGAGTATTTATTCAATTAATTTAAATTACAATACATTTCAAAATAGTTCAGTGTCTTAAATCAAAAAGAAGTATAACTTATAACGGGTGTATATAAATACAATTATATATTTTTTAAAAACAAAGTATTTATCTCCCTCTTGACTTGTCTTTCATCTTGAAATGGGATGAAAAAGGTTTTTTTTATGAGTTTTTTTCATTTGATGATAAATTTTCTTGAACATGGATGTTGTTTATTGATGGTATATTTGGGTTGTTTATTGATGGTATATTTGGGTCATTGGTGCGACTGTTCACATTTCCTGTTTTGGCAATTTTTTTTTATACAGAAGTCTCTACTAGTCAAGAAGAAGGGAACTGAAATTCCTATTTATTAATTCCATGTAATGTATGAAATGTTATGACAGCCATACTGAACATACGCCGAATTATGATTCGTCAGTGATGAATGTGTTTCAGCTTCGCACAATTTACACAGCTGGTTGTGTTGCTGTGCTCTTCAAATTGAAAGCGAGCACTGAAAAAAAATGTGGTAACAGCCCATTTTCATTCATTTACAGTGTGTGCTCCATGAGTATTGCTTCGACATTTGTGACGTGTTTTAACTACCGTATAAGCGTCGACTTAAATTATAGCCCAATTTTCAACATGCTTGCGAATAATGAATAGCAACTAAAACACTAAAAACAAGTAATGCACAACACCGTTTATTCGCCTTTTTCGGTTCACTTTGCAACATTAAGCTTAAACATGTCATAATTTAATTGTATTAATAACTCAAACAAGTGAAAATGTAAAATTCTCTACAAAATTTTAACGTTATTATTATTTCTCCCATAAATAAAGAAATGATAAGCAATTTTTATTTTTTACCCGTTAAGATATTTAACTATTTATAACTTAGTTACCTTATATAACTTTTAAAATTATGAATCTAATCGGTTATTGTTAAAGGATTACATAATTTTACTGCATTTTAATTTAAAAAAAAAAATGTGTTTTTATTTTAAAGAATTTGGATGTAGGAAAGACAATTTTCAAAAGCGCTATAAATAATTTGAGTTAATTTTCGTTCCATTTTTTGTTGAATGTTAATTTATGAAAGCCAACTTTTTTTAAGTGGTTATGAATGTAAATATTACGTTATTTTAAATTATTAATTTACATTTTATTTACGAAAGGTGCAAAATGACTCTCATATCCTTAAGTTAAACACACATCAAATCATAAGTAAGTACTAGATAGTAAAATTAACCAATGAAGAGCTATAATTTACGTGCAAACCGCTTCGTTTGTTTGTAAGATAAACAAAAGCCGTTTTAAATACTTTTTTTAAAATTCTATTTATATGTAAAGAGAATATTTTGTCCGTCTGAATACGTTATCTCACACGTTTTATAAATATTTATATTTTTTCACCAAAGTTTTATTTCCATGCACACATATTGGTTAGTAAAACAATCAATTTTATATTGGTTTTCATGCACACATATTAGTATAATATTTTGGCGCATACCATTTGTTTCATTGTAAGCTGTAAGATGACTCTCCGAATGCTTGCAGTGTGAAAGCAACTTGAGGTACTGACGTTCCTCTGCCCTTTGTAGTGCATGATTGCGATCCCAAGCGTATTATGCGCACAAAGCAGACATTCACCACAAGTTATAGCCGTTCAACTGACGTCTGTGAATTCGATATAGGATGTTTATTGCTTGTGCAATGCTCATAACAGTTATGGTTTCCAACCGCAATATGTGCAACTAATAATTTCGTCAGACTAAATGTAAATGGGTAATTTTTTATAGCAACTCGTAAAACACAAGAAAGTATTGAGTAAATCTAAGGCATGTTGTAGTTAAATCATAAGAAACGTTTTAACAATTTTTTAATGAATTTTCTATTAATTACCTTATTAATCCAAAAAAAACTTTGGGCTTATTTGTGATGTCGTTATCAACATAAATGTAAACTCACCAAACCCGTTAAAATCAAAATGTTATTATAATATTGGAAATTAATTAACTTTTGGTAATAATGTACGTACCCAGTAAAGTGGTGTACCCTTATATTCTATATAATATTTTTCTGATGAGTGTCAGCTAAAATTTATGTTTATCGGAGAACAAAAACGCAACAAAACAGAATGAATCAATACACAAACACAAGATAAAATATAAGCACGCAATGTATTTGTCGCACATTATATGCACTATTGTGCAAAGCTAGACATGTATCTTTATTATAGCTACAACGAAACTTAACTTTATTTGTTAAATATAAGTATTTTCATTTTATATCCCAGTCCGTCTGTTGTACGTCGTTTGATCACTTAAGTACTTAATTTATTATTGAACTAACTTTATCATAAACATCTCTGTGTTTTAATTTCTGTTATAGTAAATTTATTAATTAATGCTTAAAAATGTTCTGTCACATATAGGATGTTGGTGCTTCCCGTCACTAAATTTAAGCACCTTGGTCCAGACAGACCATTCTAAAAGCGCAGATATAAAGTTCTTAAAACACAGCCTCACCCACTGTGCTAGGTTAACGCATTTTCTTCTCATTATTTACGTTTAGTGGCAACTCTTAAGGAAGCATTGAATTAAAAAAACTGATAAAAAATTTATGTTAGACATCATCTCCTAATTTTAAATGTCAGGAATGTCTTAGTAGTATAAAATTTTGTTTGACTACTTGCATCGTGGTCACCCACTACAAGTTCAGTTTCTTCATTTATAAAGAAGGGCAATGCATGTAAATTAACTTCCATGTTAAGAAAAATTAAATTCTGTTTGGTGGGGGGAGATTTTTCGGACCCCTTTTTAGTATCGTTTGTTTTATTTTATGGGTTTCATATGTCTCTCACGTGAATACGGGAAAGTGCAGGTGGGAACCTAAACCCCTTCCCTGGTCCTCTCTGCAGAAGAATGTTGCGGAGTAGTGACGGGGAAACGAAATGTATAATCGAATATAAAATTGATTAGAAGGAGAATAATATATTCGCATGACGCACTCAAAATCTGACAACTAATATTTTAATTTTCTAAATTGAATTTCACGGAATCTTGAATATTATATGAATATTTAAGAAAGACCTGTTGCAATAGCTCCAAGTACAAGTACTTGTTAAATTTATGAAAAAAATTATTTATATATATCTATATTATTTTTATGCGAACATGCTAACTGCAGTTTTTTCAATAATTACTTTCAGACAAGTAAAAAAATAAATACATGAAAAATTTCGTTCTTAATTGTTAATGGGGAAAATTATACGGAATGGTATATAATAGAATGTTAATTTTTTAAAGAAAAATATCTTTAACTTCCTCAATATAAAATAAGTTGCATCTGTTTGAACATTTTTATATTCTACACTGTCCCTTTAAAATGCCAGCTAATTCTCTCTTATTATGTAAAACGATAACTCTATTTCTGTAGCTTATGAAGTTAATTGGCTACCTGGAGCGCCAGTGAGTCATTAATGTTTCTGAGTTATTCAAAACCCAACTTTGTGAGATATATTTGACTGTACGGAACTGTGAGGAATAGTGTTATATTGTGACTTCTAGCAAGAGTATCAGGAGAGGGGGATGAATCGATTTTTCCCCTCCAGGAATCGATACATCGATACAAAATAATGCATTTTTTCCCGCTTCAACTCTCTCTCCCCGACAAGGTTTGTACCCATCACTTCCGTGGGGAAGTTCTCCGAGGTAGAAACTCCTCAGCGGTAGTTTATTGCTGTGCCTCCGCTGGGAGGGAGCAGGGAGCGCGGGGGGTGGGCTTACGGCGGGATCAAGAGGATGTAGGAGGAGGAGGGGGAAAGGAGCAGGACGAGATAAACGTAGAGATCCTCGGGAATGAAGGATGGAGGAAGCTCTAAGGCGCTGTCTTTACCACGCCACGATGGGTCCAGCTCGAGTCTTTCCCTGCGACACCCCCTCCCTCCGCGGTCTTTAAGGGGAAACACACACCGCCATCTTGGATTTGTTCTTGTTTGTTATTGCTTCGTCAAGACAAGACATACACATACATAATCTCTTCCCAAGCTCTTCCACGCATGGAGGTAAGAAGTAAGGAAGTTGATGAGTAGGCCTATAATCTTTGGCGTGTTAGTTGAGATTTGAAACCAACATGAAATAAACACTTCACCCCCTTTTTTATATCTGCACAGCAAAACAACTTTTCGGCATGATGAAGTTTAAAACTAATTCACTGCAAATTTCTTGATATATCATGTTTGTTTAGCAATATTCACTACATGATGGCATCATTATGATTCTTCCTAGCGAAATCTTTTCAAGCTGTTAAACAAATGTATACAGCTACGATTTGTTTTGCTATCTAATTGCTAACTTGAGAACAGAAACCCACTCCATAAACCTATGCGTTCTTATCGTCTGGTATTAACGAGCAAGCTTCAACATGTAAACACCGCGAGTAAGTCGCATTATTATTTCATGCACGCAGCTCCAGTTGACATAATAGGTACTTACACTTGGCCACGAATGTTAATTTCGATTGGTGTTATTCAGTGTTATTTTATATAGTGTATAATTACTATCTGGAAAATTATTACTAATCTAAGTTTCATATTTTCTTAGAAACTGGTGAAATAAGTTGTTTATGCCTATACGTATTCAATGACGTGTATGGAAATAAATTTTCCTATTTGTGTTTAAAGTATCTGCTTGTATCACAAACCACATTTGTACCCCAAAGTTAATACTTAATAAATCAATACAATGACAGATAGATCATCACATGCACCAAGAAAACAATTATTATTTTATCTCACATGAATTACCAAAGTAAGGTCTTAACCGTTACGTTTTATGAGGAGATTAAATAAGTGATTAAATAATTTAAAATTCTTAATACATTATTTTAATTGTTAAAAGTATTTTAATTAATTGCTTAACATTTATTTTTGGAGGAAATATAAACAACAGTCTATTTCTCCTCTTATACTACGGGGGGTTGAAGAAATAAAGATTAAAATGTAGTTATAATTTCAAATTCAAAGCTATTACAATAATGGGTATACAGCTGTGGTTCAAGACATGAGAAGCAGATACAATGGAAGTAATATCACCATGATTGAAGTTTTAAAGATGACTTATTGAGGCAGTTTCAAGGTATGCAGACATCCTTACTTAATAATATTTATAATTCGTATTATATATTCAAATGTGTATCTGTCTGTTTGTCATACACGCAGCAACAAAGCAACCGATTGACATTTTTTTTTCATATAGGTAGTTTATGGGCCGGAGAGTGACGTTGACTACATATAATTATTAAGTGCCATCCGTAAGGGAGTGAAAAAGGGGTTAATTCAATTTTATAATAGAAAACCATAGGAGGTAGGTCATAGATACTCCTGCAGTGAGTATGTGTAATTTCTCTATGTCTGCCACACAGTCATGCAGTAAGATCTGGCAACTTCCTATCATTTTCCTTGACGAAACCATACGCTTAGTGAAGCTCACGGCTACTAGCGAACTAAAGGCGCTAACCAAAGTTTAGTTAGTTATTTCGTCAATAGATGGCGTTGCCTTGAATTTTCAACGCGCTGTCTTTTGTTGTGTCCGTCACGTCTTGCCTAAGGGTTACCTGCCTTCCCACAAAATGAAGCTGATGATTGGCGTCCCGGTTTTGCTGATGCGTAGCCTTGATGCACCGAGACTGTGCAATCAATGGGACTTTAAAATCAAAATTTCCCTTTTTTCAATTGTATGTCCCACAGACTTGAAACTGTGTAGTGATGTTCCTTATATTATGATGAGTTTATCCCGAGCATCGCCGGGTACTTCAGCTAGTTTTTCATAAATTAAATGATCTTGCAGCCAACCTCTCTGCGGAAGAATATTACGGAGTAGTGACGGGAAAAATAATCATAAACGATTTGTTTAGTCGGTTATCAAGTGATACGATAGTGCCCTAACTGAGACCTCGCAAAGTTACGTTATGTAATGACCAAAGTTAGTTGTACCTACTTACTCATTATCAATATCTTTAGGGACACTACCCTGTTTGGATTCTAGGACATGACTAATATTCATTTACATTTAATTGCTTGCTATTTTCTTTAGCTTGTTTTGAAGAATGTAGTATCATGATTTTCATGGACAATAGCCTTTTTGGATTACGAACCATAAATTAAAGTTATGCGTGGACTTTGAGAGTTATTTTAGTATTTATTAAATATATCAAACATCCCCCAACCGAGTAGGCTCAAACACAAACTTAAAAATTCCATTTGTCATACCTAGCTATCTACCCAATTTCAAGTTATCACTGAACAAAGTCACATACATACACACACACATACAAACAAATATACATATAAACGTCAAACGCTCTGTTTTTTTTTTGTAATACCTTGCTTCGTTCGGACGATAAATTTACATATCAATTGATACCTTAATCTTTCATATGTAGGTAAACATAATATTTTCTTGAGTTATCGCTTGAATTTTGCCAGACTACGGGCATTCTCTCTAGAATATATTTTTTGAATATAGAATATAACATTTTGTTCTACTGTAAGAACATTTTTTTGTAACCCGCAATTATACAATTCGCTTTTTTTTATCTACCAAATTTAAAACTGTTAAACCAGAAAAAACCATACTAACATTCATAGATGTTATTATTTATTCTTGACGAAAGAGAATTATATTACTAAATTATACATATTTAAAATATAAAAAAGAACTATGTACCATAACAAAGTGCTTGTGTGTTTTATAGCCATAAAATCAATTAACAAATACGTAGTGTCTGCTGCAGCATTTTTTAAAACAATTCAGTACAGTGAGCTGTAGTTCTCAAAGGTTACTCCTACCTGAAGATCAATCCTGCGTTGAAACAGTGTTTGTGCCATTCAGCTACCTTCAGGAATATCACTTTGAAAATTAAAAAAAAAAAAAAATACTTTGTACATTGATTACAAAACCAAAATACCGCTAAAATAACAGTATGCATATTTAGGCTTTGTTTTAAAATATGTATTACCATAAAATAATCAATAACACAGGCATACAATACATTTTGACACATAAATGGGCGTATTTCCCCCAGTGCATAATGCATTTTTGGTTTTAAAATCTATATTGTGATAGACTGATAACCTTGAAACATCCTGTCCAGGCAGGTGGGACCCTTTCTTGAGATATTTCCGAAAAATATTCCTCGACTAGTTTTATCATTCGACACTATCGTAGGATAATTAGAGGTTTTGATAAACCGTAAGGGAGGGGGGGATTGAAGCAGTGATATCCTGATCAGAATTGCAACTAGCCTTCAGTTGAGACTAGCAGACGTAATAACTGCTGTAAAACTGCTAGGTAGCAAGTAGCGTGCTAAGGATTGTCATTCCTACACACGCAATAGTCGTCTCGCTTCGTCAACTAACTTTTACACTGTCAAATAATTAATTTTTGGAAAAAAAAATATATAGCATCGCAAAATCATAGAATACATGACCAAAAACTGTCCATGAATTACAAAATTATTTTAGAATTTATTTAAAATTATTTTAAATTATATATTAAAAATGTTATATTGTGTAGTTTATGATCAAATATTGCGATAAAATAAGTGTAAAATAATTGTTAATGTCTTCAAACGATTTTGACGTGAATAAAATTACATGGTGCTAGTGTGGCGCTAAAAATTAGAAAGTTAATAGTCAACCCACTGGAAGTTGCGAATATTTAGCATTTAACCTTATGTTTTTTCTTGAAGCGTAAACTTCAATCGGAAGTGGTGTTTAATTTTTAGAACGCTTCAAGGTACATTTATAAGAAGCACGAATGTCTAATTTTCCAACTCTTTGAGTAGCGTTTGGCTGCGTGCGTCCTTGACTGTTAAATCTGCACACCACTGAATGAAACCGGAAAACCATTTTCGCCTGAAGTTTGTGTGAACAAGACACGTCTTTCTTTAGGTTTAATATTTTTCACTTGAAATGTATTATTAGCGATAGCAGAATTTTTTATTAACATAAATGATAACAAAGCTTCAACTAAGATTGGTTTTTGAGTACTCTAATTACCTCCATCCGATGTAAATTTATTTCACTTATTTGGATTCAAGTATGCAAAACATAACTTCATATTTGGTTTGAACAAGAAAAAAAGTAAATAATTAATAAATATACACTGGATAAAGATAATTATATTTATGAAAATCATTTTAAAACCTTATGTGAATAGAAGTTTCAATTTACATTAAAATCTCACAATTTAGCCTTATTAATCTGAATATATACTAGGAAGGTCCTTATTTATAGGGGTGAAAAAAAACTTCGTAATTCCGGGTTGCCCGCCGCTAATTTTTTTCCCTTTCCCTTTAAAATGACGATTTACAAAAGATCTTTTTGAAAATTTTAACGTTAACCCGTGCTGCATCGCCATTCAATATAGCAATGTAGGGTTAAAAATTAAAACTCTGTAATAAATTAAAAATGCTGTTATACTTTTTATTATTTTTTAATGATTATTTTTTTAGTAAAAGAAATACAGATTTGGAATGTTTATAAAAACGTTTTAATTCAAACTTAAACAAATTTACGTCTTAATGAATTTTTTTTCTTGAATTCCAGGAATTTCTTCCTATAATCTTCGTCACATCCGGGGGGGGGGGGGGGGGGGGTAATAAATAACTTTGTAATTCTAGGTTCCCCACCTTTTATTTTTTCCCCTTTTCCGTTAAATGACAATATACAAATTTCCTTTAGTAAATTTAAATTAATCCGTGCAACATCGGCCTTTAATATGGGGGGAAAAGGGTAGCAAATTAAAACATGCAAATAAATTAAAGATGCTAATAGATATCATTTTATTTTCAAAATACATTTTTTAAATGAACATTTAGGTGATTGATAAAACAATAATTTCAACTTAAACTTTTTGCAAAAGAACAAAAGGTAAAAAATTGGAGGGTGGGCGATTTGAAATGAAGACTTTGAAAATAAGGACCACCCTAATTAATACTCTTACAAAGTTAGGATGAATATAAATACTTTTTAGTCAGGATTTCAAATTTAAGCATTGAAAGCTCTTTTTGCGATTGCGTAACTGCGTCTAAATGTAGTTTACGTAGCCAAAATTTGTTCAACTACGTACATTCTCAGTCCATTCAAAGGATTATCGTAGCAGATTCCCTCTGCTGGCTTCAGGGAGTTCATTTTGGCTCTGTGATCATCCCGCGGTTGCGTGAAGGTAATTGGTGAGGGATGGTGCGGTGATTTAACTGGTGGTTAGTTCAAGAAATTACGATGTAAAAGTAGCTTCTGCCGAGTTCTTATGTTTCAAGGCGAGCCAGGTACTATGAGACAAGTGGAGTTTTAAACCTTGGACGATTGTCCTCAATACCAGGTAAAATTTCACGCCATTAAAAAGATTAGCCGTTGGAAAATAGATTATAGCCTATAAAAATATTTTTTACGAGAAAGAATAAACATATTTCATAAAATTTTAAACTTAGCAAGGAATTATTACAATGGAACATGTGTAACGCCGTCATTTTTTTTTAACTTACAAGCACTTGCGCCCATATCGAAATAAATTTTTCAAGTAAAATTCTGCTTTCGTAAAAATTTGGTTAAAATTTAGTTCTGGGCAACTGTTCAACTCTATAATTGTTTGTGAAAACTTATATAAAAGGGAAATCAACAGCATACATATTCATGTATATATTTTTAGGTGATGGATCAAATCCCAGTTTTCTCCAATCCGAATCTCGGATCCAATCCCAAAGAGTACTTCAAATACATCCCGGTACCCCTCGATTCCGAATATAGGGCTCAACGGTAAAAAAAAAATAATGTACAAAAAATGAAAATTTTTAACTGAGTTGTTGAAACATTTAACCAGGTACATGTTTTATTCATGAAACAAGTGTCCAGAATCACTACATATTGGAATTTAGTTAATATTATTAAGTTACATGTTTAAAGTACAATATATTGGAGAATAGTATAAGGATAAGTAGGAAGAAATAAATTGTCTTAGTAACCTTCATAGGTTATCCGAATTGTCTTAGTAACCTTCATAGGTTATCCGAGTTGAATTTTTTAATTAAATTAAATTTCTCTAATATCTTTTTCGGATATTTTCCTCAAATATCGACTCTTTCAAATACAAAAAAAAATACAGTGAAGGAGGAATGAAATTTTAGGTTTGACACGGGTAAAAATTCCGCCGCTAAGTGCACGTTGGTTTTTTCTTTGTAACATTTGTCATTTGCATTCTGTTGCTGCGTGCACCAGGACTTGTGAATCTTATGCATCCTTTGCGCTTTTACCGTGGCCGCTATAAGTTTTAAATGCATCATCTTTGCGGGGTGTTAAAAATACTGAAAACGGAAAAACTCTTGTCTAAATTCACCCTAATAATCACATAATCCGGCCTACATACGTTTACTGCAAATCATCAACATTCCCTGTTAACTAATTTGCATCGCACACTGCATGTTTCACGTACGTTTGTAACTAGATATTAACATTTAAAAAAGTGTTATTAAACAGTGTCAACTTAAGTATTAAGGTTTAGCTAGTTATGGAGTTTGAATAAGTAAACTACGTCAATGTAGACCCCAAAAGTCATGACAATTTACGGCCATAAATTTGTCACGCAATTGGTCGCTTTAGCGCCAATAATGGCACATTCCGGTGCATGTTGGCTAGCTCGACAAGAATATAGAGATGGAAAAAAGTTTTTACTTTATCCATTATTTAAATAACACATGCATATAAAACAAATACTGACAGCACGCTAGCAGATACATTAATTATAGGATGTTAACATTTTCCGCGGAGAGTTTGTTCGCCATTGAAATACATCAAACGTGACACGTGGACAGAACAGCCGCGCACCTGGCGGTTGAAAATTTCCCCAGTGCCAAGCTCGTTCATAAGAGAGCCTGTTTTCTTCGCAGCCTGCGGTGGGATACAGCTGAACCAGACTCGAAACATCCCGCGCGGATCCTTAGCGCGCGCAGGTTTATGACCGGCTGCTGCCTGCGGGGTGTGCCGTGACCTCCGACACACAACTGGTTCGCGAAGGATCGATACCTCCGCGTGGTCGATATGTTGTGCCTGCAGGGCGCCAGTCCAGACGAGCAGTGAACACTGTACGGACGGACTCTTTACCGTTCACCCGCTTCTCGGCTCATTTCCACTCTCTCCACCTCCTCCTCACTCCGGGAGGCAATTGGGTCGATAACCCAGAAACACGGCGATATTGAGTTGCTATTGGCGGGCGAAGGAGTAAATATTTGCCCTCACTTTTATTGACTTTTGTATTTCTTTCCCAGAGGAGATGGAGGGGGGATATTCGGTGTCTTTCTCAACGAAAATAAACATTATGAAGTTGTGAAAAAAAATATCAACGAATACTCAACAGTTTTCGAAATGTTTAAAGCCTTAATTTGTAAGTCTTTTATCACCTTTAAGAGCGATAATAACCCAGCTCCATATATTTTTGTTTGATTTAAAAAACAAACAAATATTTTGTTTGATTATATAAATGTGTGTATTTATGGCTTTCATTTTTTGCTATAACATGATATTATTTTAAAATAACAGATTATTTAATAGGCGCAAATTAATTGTCTTTTATTTATTACAACAGCCCATACACGAGAATATAATATTTGGTTTTCTGCTATTCTGAGACATAAAATATGAAAAGGAAGCTGTACTATGTAACGTGATGTTATTTGTGAAAAAAAAAAAGAAAAAACTAGACGGTGGGCCCTCATCTCCCTTAGGTGATGGCTATCAGCTTAAAGCCTTTCACCAGTCATAACTTGGAGGGATGTAAATGAGTGGAGGCACATATAAATAAGGGATAGAAGAAGGAATATTAGTACTATGGGAAAAAAGATTTTGCTGTCACGGTTGGATGTTAGTAACATGCTGTAAATATTTTAATGTGTGGTAGGGAATCCCAATTAAAACCATTTTTATTAAGGGAGAATAGGCCTTGCCATCTTAAAGTTTTCTATATTTTTGCTAAATTTCTAATTTTGAACTATTTATCCCCATTTTTGGCACGTAAAGGCATAAGTCATATCTCCCATACCTTCTGTACTTTGTTGTAACTACATTTTTACCAACAGTCTCTAGTCTGTAAGCGCCGCGAGGAAACAAAAAAATATTATTTCACGCGGGCGACTACTTCTATCATGATACTCCCACCAGTTCACAAGTGTTGACATTTTAACCTAAAACATTTAGCATTGAACTTTTTTTGCAAACTATATCATAGCATTCGAAATTGCAATAGAGAGGCCATTGTCTGAAGTTGCCTGGCTTCTGGGTTGTAGCCGCGTCCAAGGCGAATATATCACCGATGTTTCGGTCGACGTTGCAAGCGCCATCATAAGGGTAGAGTTACTGAGGTAATTACAAGTTAACCTGCCTCATAATACAGGCCAACCAGAAGAAAGGAAGGCTGTGACTGGCCCACAGCTGCAGTCAATAGGGAAACACTCCCCTCTCAGGCGAGAGTATTAAAAGGCAGGAGAACTTGCAATTACCTCAGTAGGTAACTCTACCCCGATTATGGCACAGCAACGTCGGCCGAAACGTCGGTGATATATTTGCCTTGGACGCGGCTACAACCCAGAAGCCAAGCAATTGCAGAGGTGTGTTTCCGAACATATTTTCTTCACACAATTGGCTTATTTTGGCATTCTTTCACACAATTTCTGAACAGCCAGTTCATTTACATTTTTTGAGAGTGATTCGTACAAAATTTAGCTTCCTGTAATAGTTTTCAGTTAACCTTTCCTGGTTTCATTTACCCGTGAAATAAGAAAGATTTTTAACAAAACCTATTATATTTAGTCTCAAATAATGTTTAATGAAGTGTTCGGAGTAATAGTATAGGTATGTTGTTGGCAGTAAAGACAATACATAGTTCAAGATTATGAAATTAATGCTTATTGAACGCGCTACATGTAATTAATATAAATGTTTTGCAGAACTTACGTGATCGAATCACGAAAATTGCTTGTAAATTTAGTACTACTTGTTTTCATCTATGACAGCCACGGGCAATAGTTCTTGGTGGAGTCTAATTTCATCAAAATATTTGAAATGGGCAATGTTTTTGTATCTTGATTCAAACATGTTTTTCTTCGTGTGTGACGGAAAAATGTGCACCTGGTTTCAAATACACACAGTTGTATCAGTACTTCCGGGTTGTCAACTAGAGTAAAATAGATGATGCTTAGTATTTCTGCTGTAAATATTTGACCTTGTTTCATTTTTTAACGAAAACAGAAATAAAGTTTAAGGAACCTTTTATATGCTCTGAAAGATTTGGGAAATTACTTACTTAAAATACGCAAATGTATCTTAATATAAACAATACGCGAGAGAAAATAAAGGGAAAACCATGCTTATCATTATCCGTTTAAATGTTCTTTTGGAAAATGCTGGTCCTGTGCGTTTCGACCTTAGAAGTCAGAAGCTTCGTTCCGAGTCTGAATGAAATTAAAATGAAAAAAAAAAAACCCGTTAGTGACTGCAATTTTCAAAGGTCGTGCAGGCGGGAAACTTCCTCTTTGTTTTTCAAGGTTCCGGAACATTCCGTGGGGGCGACATTGTCCCGAGAGATTGCGTCTCCCCGCTAAGGGACGGCGCGATGCCGAGGGGAATGGCGTCACACTCCGCGGGACCTGGCCGCCTGCCAGCGTCCAATCAGAGCTGGGGCAGGGGAGGGGGAAGGTTTAGTCTCTCTGGCGCAGCAACTGCGAGACTTCTGGTCTTTCGTGTGATTTCACTTTTTTTTTTTAATGTTAAGCACCCTTAACTCCTGGCCATAAAACTATTATGCTTTACCTAACAATATCCATTTCCGTACAGGCTATATCATTTATTTTCAATAGCATTTCCTTATACACCCTTTATTTTGTCATTTGAATTAGTTTGTGCTTTCTCATATCTAGAAACCACCATGTTTTTTTTTCCTTCAAAAAAGCAAATCAATTAGCATGCATCTGAACCTTAAGGTAAACCCAACTTTAAATTTTGTAAATTTTAACACCGAGGTCATTGGTGCAGATCGCCACAGATCGGTAATTCTGAAGGAGAGATATATTTATATGCATTTCGCGATTATTAATATATATATTTTTTTCTGGTATTTTTCCCAATCCTTCTCTAAGAGGGCGTTGTGATTCTTTAAGCATTTAACAGTATTTTACCATTTAATGAGTGTTTAAGTTAGATTATGTACTACAAATATTATTACATTGTGAAAATTGTTGGTCAGGTTAGGTACAATAAAATTACTTTATAATAGTTTCGATGGTTGGTTGTGTTAGTTTAGTGACTTTCTTAAATATTTTAAGAACGTGTGGATGGCTAGTTAGATTAAGATAGCTACATTAAAAATTCTGTAAAATATTTTGAATGATAAATTACGATTTACCAATATAAGTTTAGTTATCTTGACCTAAGCAACCATTTTTACAATTTTATATTATTTTTAATGTAGCTAACTAACAGTTCACAAAATTTAGAACTATATATAATGTGGAAACCCTAACCTAACCAACCGTTCACACATTTTAGATTTTTTTAATTGCCGTTAACCTAACATAACCAATCATCCACACTATATTATGAAGTATTTTTAACATAGAGATAACCTAATCTAATCAACCATCCTCACGATGTTACGCTTTTTTAATGTACCTACCTGACGTTACATAAGCACTCTTTAAAATTGTCAATAGCTAATAAACTACTTGAAGAATCATATCTCCCCCTTGGATACTGATGGAAAACATGAAATTCATAAGTACTCACACAACGTTGTGATGAAACCTTTCCATAATGTTTATGTAGTGAATGTAAATTCTTAAGAGTGGGCAGGTTTTATTTATGTATTCTTTGTCTGTGTCAAACTGCGGGTGCCAAGCACATATGCCTGCATAGAGAAATCGTTTCAATCCTACAAAGGTCGAGATGTTTTCTTTTTTTTCAGTGATCACTTAAAATTGTTCTAGAAAGCTCTCCGAACACTACAATAGTAGCTTGTCTATGCTTTGTCACATTCAGACCTCAGTACTTTAATGTGACAACACGAGCAATTAGCTTTAAATACATACTAAGACGAGTAAGATTTAATTTCAGTAATCACTTGCTCAACTTCTGTGTCGAGGCCACTCCGTGTTAATAATGGAGGGCCTGAAGTTTTGGCACGCCGTGTTTCAGCTGTCTTCAAGGGTTATTAACTACTGGACGTCTGATGCTCTTGCACAGTAATTATGTAATGTTTTACGCAGCCGAGCTGTGATTGGTCTCTGTTGGGTAACCATGGTCGGAAGAGCGATCTGACCAACTACGGAGAGTTTGCTTAATATCTGATGCAGCCTTGACTCTGGCTAATCCTTGGATGGTGACCGCTCACTATTGTGACGAAACAAAGAATTCCAGATATGTTGTAAGTATGCTACATTTTTTATTTTATTTTGGCTCTTGATATTTTCTCAAGCATCATGTGTGTCTTAAAATCATGCAAAATCGCAAACAAATAAATTAGTAGATTTTATAAAATTGTACGAACATCACAAAGGTGTTGACAAACATTCACATCATATATTTCTAAAGAAAGAAAACTGGTTATAACATATTTGTGCGCACAGACATCGATATAGATTTTAGTTGGAAAAATGTACAAAAAATATTTAATTTATAAGAACAAACACTGTCGATTAAGCACATAGTCTGTAACTCATTTTATCTTATCTACAGGATATATGATAATGAAGGGAATAGGAGACATATAAGATTAATGAATTTTTAATTAAACGCTTCTTATGCATTAAAAATTTTAATTGAAGATTTCCATAGAAAAGTTTTAAAAAACGGCTAGATTTTACTAGAGCCATGAAGATAGTGACAGAAATTTAGACCGAAACATCTGAAAATAATTTTTCCAATGTTTTCGTAATAACAACTTCCCCCCTCCCCTTTCTCACTCTCTCTCTCTCTCTCTCTCTCTCTCTCTCTCTCTCTCTCTATATATATATATATATATATATATATATATATATATATATATATATATATAGTATTCTCAGTCCAAGCCAGAATTGGAAAAAAATTAAAGTATTGAACATTTTCTATTATTTTAATTCTTATCAGGCTGGCAATTTTTATAAATAAGGATTTAACATATATTATATATCTGGTCACAGCATTTTTCTACAAAACACTAAATGTAGTGTTTATGTCGTGGAACATACGTATAAACTGCCCTACAGTGTTAAACATTTTAATTTTACGAAGAACGCTGGTTACAAATTATCAAGAGATCTTCGTTAATATTCTATTATCTTCGTAAATCAACGTGTAAATATTTTACATATATTGAGCATGAGTCTGCAAGAATTATCTTGGTATACCAAAATATCATTCAAACACTTGTCAACAGTAAGACCACCCTTCTTCCTTACATATGCCTGTTTATCATGTCTACAGAGATGCAAGGAAATCGGAAGTTTCAAAATGGCATAGTTTTTAAGAAGAGTCAGTTATCTGACATAACGAAGAACTTTAAAATATTTCAGTTAAACGCTTCGTTAAAAAGTACTTAAATTTACTTGTTATTTCTAACAGTGCTGATGAAAGAAAGACATAAGGCAGTTCACCATCATGGCTGGGGAAACGCATTCCTGGGACTCGGGTCTCAAGTGCCATTTGGGATATTATATTTCCTTATTATTACTAATCAAAGGAATTTTTCACATTTAAATTCATCAAGATAGCTCTCTTGCGTGTTATGTTTTGTCCAAAATTTTATAAAATTTGTTGGCAAAATAAATCTTGTAAGGTTAGAAAAAGTGGCACAATCGTTCAAAATTATGATCACTTACAAGACATTTGGTTTGTTTATGTCCAGTGAGAAATTTGCGAACCAGCAACAAATGCAAGAGGGCATTCGGAATAAATCCCGAGGAAAGTCGCTACGATGACAGTGACGGCAAGGACAGGGGCGCGTGAGACCCGAGCCTCGAGTTCAGGAGCCGGCGAACCTTTGACAGTCACTGATCCGGAGTGTGCGAAGGATTGCGTGCGGTCCATCCTGGAGGTCGCTGGACATGTGAGTCTTCCCAGGCCCCGCACCGTCTCGCTCGCCCTAGCATTGCAGTGCGCGTTTACTCTCTCTCTCTTCCGTACACCGCTCTGCCATCAGCGCTGTCCTCGTCTCGGCGTGCGCTGTTGCCGGATCCTCACCATAGAGCACGAAAGTTTCAGACGCAACATTGCAATGTACAGAAATGTATCTGAAACACTTGTAAAGATTGGCAGTGGGAATTAAAGTTTCTTGTTGTATTTCATCAATATCATCATCTGATAATATTCGTCATTTATTTCTAAGGAATGGTCATTGAAGGACGCCGTCTTGTTTTCAACTGTTTTTTTTAATATAATTCTAAATTTTTTTTGGTCTTTCGAGTATAGCATTTAATTTTACAGAATGCGCGGCTAGTAATTGTGACCGATTGATACAAATAGTTTCTCTTGTGAAATAATAATTGTTGTTTAGCATTAAATTATTAGTTTTGTCTCAATGATGATAGCCATGATAATACTGCCAATCTTTACTTTTTATAGTTTAAAGTAATAACAAACATTAAAATTTAAAATAACATATAATTACTATTATAATTAAAGATGGTAAACGCGGTTGAATTTTTTTTTTGTTAACAATCTGGTTATTATCTATCTGAGAACAGTGGTTTCCATTTACTGTGTACTTCAATCTAAACGTGAGACAAACTATAGCTCCGCGTCTAGGTATACGCTTGCTCTAGAGAAACCTAAGATACAGTGAACCCGACACAAACGCTAAATAATTAGCGTTCGTACCTCTTTGGAAGATAAAATTTTTTATATATATATTATACACCATCTCCATTATGTATATGTTTTGTTATATCTATTGATATTAGAGCACTCAATAATTATGTCCACTAGAATTTCCAAAATATTATTTAAATTATTATCTTGAAAACATTTTTGTTTGGCTAATAACTTTTTGAATCATAAGATTAAAATTCATAAAGCAGTTTCTACTACTAAAGAAGAAACCTGGAGATAAATAATGTTTTATCTAATAGAATACGTCTCGACTTGATGTAGGCTTTTGGACATACGCCATTGCTTAGCACATGTATGTCTGTAGAAGAAAACTACAAAAACACACAAATGACAAAAAACACAAATTAAGCAAAAATTGCTGTTGTCAGGATTTAACGCCACACAATATTCCACAAAAGGAATATGGTCAAAAAACAAGGAAAAAAACAAAGAAAAATGGACTAACAGAACGAAAAAAAACCCTACAAATGATGACAGCACAAAAATTCCGAACCCAAAAAAAGCATTCCTTTCCTGGACGTACTAGTCAGCAGAAAAAAACAACAGTCTGGAAACCAAAGTATACAGGAAACCTACGCACACAGGCCAATACCTTAACTTTGCATCCAACCATCCCAAAACAACAAAAACTGGCATAATTCACACACTAACCAACCGAGCTGAGATTATTTGTTCCGATGAGAAATCTATTGCGGTTGAACACAATCATATAAAAAAGGAACTCATAGCCAATGGTTACCCTGCTAACACCATCAAACAGCATATTAAATCCAACAAAACACTCAAACCCACAGAAACCGATAAACCGGCAGGAACTCTAGTCATTCCGTATGTTCAAGGGCTTTCAGAAAAAATAAGACGCCTGGGAAACAAATATGGACTCAAAACAGCTTTCCGTTCTAAATATACTATTAAAAACATTGTTACAAAGGTGAAACCAGCCACAGAAAAATTACAAACCCACAACTGTGTGTATCAGATCCCCTGTGAATGTGGCCACGTGTACATAGGTGAAACTGGCAGAGCTCTATCCACCCGAATCAAAGAACACTAAAACAACTGCAAGAAGGGTGAAACCCTAAAATCCAGACTTGCTGAACATACATGGGAAAATAGCCACAAAATTATCTGGGAAGACTCAACACCACTCATACAGGAACCCGATAAAATAGAAAGGAAAATCAAAGAATCAGCTTTCATTATTAGCAATAAAAATATTTTCAGCCAGCAGAGCATTGAATTAAAAAATATGTGGTTCCCTTTGATTAAGAGAGAAACATCCCTGCAGCACAAAACAATAGCCAATACTCAACCTACAATAACCAATCCGCTTTAACTCCATGGTGCACAGCCAATGAGGAGTCAGCTTGTCTGCCATTGGCTGAGCAAGATGTAGTCCATTTTCTGATAAATACCCTCATTTTTCCAGCCCCTTCTCAGTCGCACCTGTGTTTCCATACCATGTGCGTCTCTGCCTGAGGACGGGAGCAGATAGCAGTTCCCGAAACGTCGCTTGTTTCTGTTTTAGAAAACTGTTGTGTTTGTTTCGTCTTTTCGTTTGGTCGTGTTTTTGTCTCTTTTTGACTGTTGTGCTGAATTTTTTTGGGTTCAATATTTTTTGTGCTGTCATCATTTGTGGGGGTTTTTCGTTTCTCTTTTTGTTTTTTGTTTTTTTGGAAAACTATTGTGTTTGTTTCGTCTTTTCGTTTTGCTGTGTTTTTTGTCTCGTTTCAACTATTGTGATGAATTTTTTTGGGTTCGGAATTTTTGTGCTGTCATCATTTGTAGTTTTTTTTTTTTTCGTTCTGTTAGTCCATTTTTATTTGTTTTTTCCTTGTTTGTTGACCATATTCCTTTTGTGGAATATTGTGTGGCGTTAAATCCTGACAACAGCAATTTTTGCTTAGTTTGTGTTTTTTGTCATTTGTGTTTTTTTGTAGTTTTCTTCTGCAGACATACATGTGCTAAGCAATGGCGCATGTCCAAAAGCCTACATCAAGTCATGCACTCCCATTGCACAAATCTTTCAAAGATAATAGAATACGTCTTCTCCTGAAAAGTTATAATTTTGTGTCATGGACGAGTTGGGATGTATGTATGTATTAAAGTGCAAGGTAGATAGGATAAGTTGTCATATTAATAAAATTCTCGCAAAAATTTTGTTTTGCAGAAATGTATAGTTTAGCAAGTCTAAATGGTCGTTATTCAAATAAATGTTTTTGTTGGTTTTGTTACGCAGTTTCGCACTGCGTAACTATAAAGACTACCAGACAGCGCTCCTGCCCTTCTGATGGATACCAACCGCAGCACAGGGGCGCGCAACTTTCGATTCCTGCGCGCCGGCCGGCAATGCATCGGGGCCGCTCGGGCCGCTTCGACTCCACTCGGCTTCGCGGGCTTCGTCCGGAACTACCAACATGACGTCTTCCGCCGCGAGTATCCAGACTGTTCCTCGGTCGGGCCCCGGCGGACTATAAATACGGGCCCAGCCAACGCTTCTGCAGTCAGTCTCTGACTCGCCCGGCTGCGTGAACAAGCGGTGACCACGACCCGCACCAACGACCTCCTCCGTCGCACTGCCCGTGGATGTTCCGACCACTTCAGCAAGAAAATACGGTAAGAGACGCTGTCAGAAACTAAGTCCGTCAGAAACTAAGTCCGTAAGGGCCTCTGAAATTATTTTCAACCAAGTAGAAATACACAAGTCCGCGAGGGACTTAGAATAATTTCAATCAGAAATATTTTGGACTTAGAATATCTTCGCAGATTGAGGAAACAGAAGTTTTGCCACGTCTGTAGAATAAAGGAAATTGTCTCGTGAAGGTCACGGGGCATGGAAGAGTTCGACTGGAGCTGATAGTAATACGGCAGTGGGGCAGTGTGGCAAGTGTCGGAGGAGAGGTCGAGGTCATTCGCATAACATAAAGTATACCAACCAGCTGTACGTTGATAGTAGTATATAATAGGGGAAACTGGGACTGGCTTCTGGCTGTGGATTGATGATTGTCGGTCCGCCATATTGGATTGTGACGTCACAGCGGCCATCTTGGATGACCTTGACCTTGACCTTTGACCTTGACCTGGAATTTGATCATCAAAAATCGCCCAAAAATGACCAAAATTGGGCAAAAATTGCCCAAAATTCCTCAAAAATCGCCAAAATTTACATTTCTGTGAAACAAATTCCGCCAAAAATTCTCAAATAATTCCACAATTTAAAAATCAGGATTTCGAAAATCCTCAAAAGTCGCTTTGCCCTAGAAAAAACGAAAACTCCTAAAAGCGGCTTAAAACTCCTAAGAGCTAGCCGCTTATAAGCCGCCGACCTTGAAAATAAGGATGTCATGGCAGCCATATTGGATGATGACGTCACCGTTGCATTTTTCTTTACGGCCGCCATCTTTAAAATCTTGATTTATTATCCGATTTTAATGAATTTTTTTTTAAAATTTATAAAAAAATTCAATTAATAAAAATTTAATAAAAAATATTTAAAAATCATACATTAACGACACGGAACTCGGAGTCCTCAGTTCGAACCCGACGAGCGCAAAAAAATAATAAAAATGGCGACCGATCCTTCCCCCCGTGGTGACTTTTGGCAGACTGACTCCCACCACTTTTTTTCAAAGCATATATATCGTCACCTAGTATGACATCATGTCCGCCATCTTGTCTTCGATGCTGGAGACCACCATCTTGTTTTCGGCCGCTAGAGTGCACCGACGCCATGTTAGTTTAGTTCTTATCCGCTAGAGTGCAGTAATCATTTATTACTGTGACACCCGCCATCTTGAAATTTGGCCGCCATCTTGAAAATCCGTAATTATTTAGCTAGAAATTCGGGAAAAGTTCCAAAATTCATTAAATAAATCACTCATTAACTTACATATCGATTCGATCCGCTCCTGTCCTTGGTTCGATACCCGATCGATACAAAACAACTTTAATTAAAAAAATACTAAAAAAAGTGTAAGGTTTGAGATAATAAAAACACAGCAAGTTCTTTTAAAAAAATACTTTTATTACATACATACTACACTACTACAAGTACATAAAAAACACAGACAAATTACCAAAGCCTTTTGGATTCCTCGATTCAAACAGTCTTCTTATTGTACGGACTAAGCCTTTTACATGACTTTAAATGTCTATCCGATCCGTTCATCACCACAGCCAGAGACGGACTGAAATTCATAGCACTTATATATAGTCTTATTAGCCGGTACAACACATGAGTCCAATCAATAACCATGTTCATTATACGTCTCGGAGCATTTTTTATAATGACGATGTAAACTATCGAGATGTGAAATTAGTTTTTTGCACTTATTGCACTGAAATTGTATTCTTTGAACATTATTAGAACAACCGCTTCTTTCATGTCTGCGAGCATTTGAGGTGATAGTAAATGATGCACCACAGTATTTGCACTGATGCGAAGTACGCTCTTCATTAATTGAAGTATTGAATGCTGATGTAACTTCAGCTGATGGTGGAACAGCACATATCGAAGTCTCCTCCAGTGTTGTCAGAGGCGTTGCCAACAGGATCTGCTCCAACATCGTCGGCGCCGAGGTCATGATTCCCGTAGTCGATGGTACATCCTCCATCGAGTACGACGTTAAAGACGGTAAAGATGACATCGAAGTCTCAAGAACAGGCAATTACGCGACTTATGCACCAGAAGAAACAAACTAGGTGATCCGTACACCGTCGACGACAGTAAAAAACTGAGCGTCCTGCTGTCTAGGACTCGCTTATATACATGCACCGTATGGAATAATACGCTAGTCAAATCAAGAACCATTTACAATAATACTAAAGTCAAATCTACAAATTAAAAAAGAGGACCATTTGATCGAAAAAAAATATCGATCTCTCCAATATACGCCAGGCTCCAAGAGCTACAATTCACGTCATCAGATCCATCTACATTTTGCTCCTATGCTTCAATTGACCATTAGCTGCAAGTGCTCCAACAGCTCCATCAGCTTCAACACGTAATGTACGCAATGTACGCGCAATACATGCAATTTACACGCAATAAATGTAATGATTACACAGTACACACAGGAAACGGAACGTACACACAGTACACACAGGAAACGGAACGTACACACAGTACACACACAGGAAACGGAACGTACACACAGTACACACAGGAAACGGAACGTACACACAGTACACACAGGAAACGGAACGTACACACAGTACACACAGGAAACGGAACGTACACACAGTACACACAGGAAACGGAACGTACACACAGTACACACACAGGAAACGGAACGTACACACAGTACACACAGGAAACGGAACGTACACACAGTACACACAGGAAACTGAACGTACACACAGTACACACAGGAAACGGAACGTACACACAGTACACACAGGAAACTAAACGTACACACAGTACACACAGAAAACGGAACGTACACACAGTACACACAGTAAACGGAACGTACACACAGTACACACAGGAAACGGAACGTACACACAGTACACACAGTAAACGGAACGTACACACAGTACACACAGAAAACGGAACGTACACACAGTGCACACAGAAAACGGAACGTACACACAGTGCACACAGGAAACGGAACGTACACACAGTACACACAGGAAACGGAACGTACACACAGTACACACAGGAAACGGAACGTACACACAGTACACACAGGAAACGGAACGTACACACAGTACACACAGGAAAACGAAATGTACACACATACAGTAGCGGAAACACACACAGGCTTAGTTGGAAAGCAGAATACAAGAAATAAAAACATTAAATTTTTACTTTCAATATTTTATTACTTCTCAACATTACACAAATACAAGTAAAAGAAGCCATTATTGTATGTAGCCAGCTTTCCTCAGTTCTTTGAGTATGAATGATATTTCTTTGATGCACGGATAGTTTCCTGCACAAAGCGAGCCATGTAGAAGTCTTAGCCGGTCAACCAATATGTTTGGATCTTTCCATGATGTGTAATCAATCTCTTCTACCACCATCTTACTTGCTTGTTTATTATAAATACTTTTAATATCACAATCATCCCAGTGATCATAATAAGCATTATCAGATTTATTTATTATAACACGACGTTTCCATCGTTTCGGTCTCAGGACATCGCCACATTCTTCGATCTTGTCAGCTCTAGGTGCTTCATCACAGTCTATGCCTTTGTCAACAGCCTCAGAGTCACTGTAACAATCACTGTAGAAGACATCCTCTTCACCCAGATTACCGTATGAATTCGCTATCGATGATGTCGAAGTGTCTTCATCGTCTTAATGCTTCCTTTTTAGGAGTCCATCATTTTTACAAAGAATGGAGGATCTACTGAATAAAGGCTTGAATGTATTCTCACTTTTTACGGTGTTGATACTTCCATTAGTTTCAGTCTTCCCGAAGCCATTAGCATCCTTCAATTTATGTTCTTCCTCACGATCGGGTGAGCTAATACCATCACGCTCAGGACAAGGAAAATTATTGTCGTAATGCAGATCACTCTTTTTTAGTCTAGTGGATCCATCGGTGTCCTCTATGCCGTAAGTAGTCTTGACTTTACATGTTCTACCATGTCTTTTTAAGCTGTCAATTCGTGTTAACAACCTGCTACAACGATTACAGCTTAACATGTTGCGTAGTGGGTTTCTAGCACAATCATTCTTCTCATGACGTCTAGCATTCCTTCTCATGACAAAATCCTTGCCACAGTATCTACAGCGGCTTCCTTCCGATTCAGCTATAGTTAACAAACCACGATCCATGGTAGCTTCTGTGACTAATGTTAGATACAAACTGTCAGTTTTCTCCAATTGGAACCATTTCTTAAATAGAGTTTTTGAAATATTTCATCAGCGAGAGTTAAGTTATCTAATGCAAAGCAAATTGATGCAAGTAGTTCCGGCTGTCGTCAACAGATGTCGCCACGTGTTGCTTGCAGGTAAATAATATATATATTTCATTAATGTGGGATGCGGAACGCTCACTATCGATCGCAAAGGGAGGTTGGCTTCGATAGTATCCAAGGAGAAAAAAAAGTTCGTCCTTCCTGCTAGTGCTTCTCAGATTTCTCACGGTCCGCAATCTTGGATTGTGACGTCACGGCGGCCATCTTGGATGGTTGTGACCTTGACCTTTGACCTTGACCTTTGACCGAAACCGCAGGAATGATCGCAAGCACACGGATTAACCATCAAAATATTGATAAGAATAATCAGGAGCGCACAGACATTCTGCTAGCTTGTGAACTTCTCATTGTTGAGCAAAGATAGAGTTCTGGTACAAGCCAGAATGTTTGAATTTTTTTTTGTTTTTTTTATTTTTTATTAATTTTTTTTGTATTTTTATGATATCAAAGAAAACTTGTGGCAGTTTTCTCCGTGTGCTCCTGATTATTCTTATCAATATTTTGATGGTTTTCTCTGTGTGCTCCTGATTATTCTTATCAATATTTTGATGGTTAATCCGTGTGCTTGCGATCATTCCTGCGGTTTCGGTCAAAGGTCAAGGTCAAAGGTCAAGGTTACAACCATCCAAGATGGCCGCCGTGACGTCACAATCCAAGATTGCGGACCGTGAGAAATCTGAGAAGCACTAGCAGGAAGGACGAACTTTTTTTTCTCCTTGGATACTATCGAAGCCAACCTCCCTTTGCGATCGATAGTGAGCGTTCCGCATCCCACATTAATGAAATATATATATTATTTACCTGCAAGCAACACGTGGCGACATCTGTTGACGACAGCCGGAACTACTTGCATCAATTTGCTTTGCATTAGATAACTTAACTCTCGCTGATGAAATATTTCAAAAACTCTATTTAAGAAATGGTTCCAATTGGAGAAAACTGACAGTTTGTATCTAACATTAGTCACAGACGCTACCATGGATCGTGGTTTGTTAACTATAGCTGAATCGGAAGGAAGCCGCTGTAGATACTGTGGCAAGGATTTTGTCATGAGAAGGAATGCTAGACGTCATGAGAAGAATGATTGTGCTAGAAACCCACTACGCAACATGTTAAGCTGTAATCGTTGTAGCAGGTTGTTAACCCGAATTGACAGCTTAAAAAGACATGGTAGAACATGTAAAGTCAAGACTACTTACGGCATAGAGGACACCGATGGATCCACTAGACTAAAAAAGAGTGATCTGCATTACGACAATAATTTTCCTTGTCCTGAGCGTGATGGTATTAGCTCACCCGATCGTGAGGAAGAACATAAATTGAAGGATGCTAATGGCTTCGGGAAGACTGAAACTAATGGAAGTATCAACACCGTGAAAAGTGAGAATACATTCAAGCCTTTATTCAGTAGATCCTCCATTCTTTGTAAAAATGATGGACTCCTAAAAAGGAAGCATGAAGACGATGAAGACACTTCGACATCATCGATAGCGAATTCATACGGTAATCTGGGTGAAGAGGATGTCTTCTACAGTGATTGTTACAGTGACTCTGAGGCTGTTGACAAAGGCATAGACTGTGATGAAGCACCTAGAGCTGACAAGATCGAAGAATGTGGCGATGTCCTGAGACCGAAACGATGGAAACGTCGTGTTATAATAAATAAATCTGATAATGCTTATTATGATCACTGGGATGATAGTGATATTAAAAGTATTTATAATAAACAAGCAAGTAAGATGGTGGTAGAAGAGATTGATTACACATCATGGAAAGATCCAAACATATTGGTTGACCGGCTAAGACTTCTACATGGCTCGCTTTGTGTAGGAAACTATCCGTGCATCAAAGAAATATCCTTCATACTCAAAGAACTGAGGAAAGCTGGCTACATACAATAATGGCTTCTTTTACTTGTATTTGTGTAATGTTGAGAAGTAATAAAATATTGAAAGTAAAAATTTAATGTTTTTATTTCTTGTATTCTGATTTCCAACTAAGCCTGTGTGTGTTTCCGCTACTGTATGTGTGATCATTACGTTTCATGTGTGTACTGTGTGTACGTTCCGTTTCCTGTGTGTACTGTGTGTACGTTCCGTTTCCTGTGTGTGTACTGTGTGTACGTTCCGTTTTCTGTATGTACTGTGTGTACGTTCCGTTTCCTGTGTGTACTGTGTGTACGTTTAGTTTCCTGTGTGCACTGTGTGTACGTTCCGTTTTCTGTGTGTACTGTGTGTACGTTCCGTTTACTGTGTGTACTGTGTGTACGTTCCGTTTCCTGTGTGTACTGTGTGTACGTTCCGTTTACTGTGTGTACTGTGTGTACGTTCCGTTTTCTGTGTGTACTGTGTGTACGTTTAGTTTCCTGTGTGTACTGTGTGTACGTTCCGTTTCCTGTGTGTACTGTGTGTACGTTCCGTTTCCTGTGTGTACTGTGTGTACGTTCCGTTTCCTGTGTGCACTGTGTGTACGTTCCGTTTTCTGTGTGCACTGTGTGTACGTTCCGTTTCCTGTGTGTACTGTGTGTACGTTCCGTTTACTGTGTGTACTGTGTGTACGTTCCGTTTCCTGTGTGTACTGTGTGTACGTTCCGTTTCCTGTGTGTACTGTGTGTACGTTCCGTTTCCTGTGTGTGTACTGTGTGTACGTTCCGTTTCCTGTGTGTACTGTGTGTACGTTCCGTTTCCTGTGTGTACTGTGTGTACGTTCCGTTTCCTGTGTGTACTGTGTGTACGTTCCGTTTCCTGTGTGTACTGTGTGTACGTTCCGTTTCCTGTGTGTACTGTGTGTACGTTCCGTTTCCTGTGTGTACTGTGTGTACGTTCCGTTTCCTGTGTGTGTACTGTGTGTACGTTCCGTTTCCTGTGTGTACTGTGTGTACGTTCCGTTTCCTGTGTGTACTGTGTAATCATTACATTTATTGCGTGTAAATTGCATGTATTGCGCGTACATTGCGTACATTACGTGTTGAAGCTGATGGAGCTGTTGGAGCACTTGCAGCTAATGGTCAATTGAAGCATAGGAGCAAAATGTAGATGGATCTGATGACGTGAATTGTAATTCTTGGAGCCTGGCGTATATTGGAGAGATCGATATTTTTTTTCGATCAAATGGTCCTCTTTTTTAATTTGTAGATTTGACTTTAGTATTATTGTAAATGGTTCTTGATTTGACTAGCGTATTATTCCATACGGTGCATGTATATAAGCGAGTCCTAGACAGCAGGACGCTCAGTTTGTTACTGTCGTCGACGGTGTACGGATCACCTAGTTTGTTTCTTCTGGTGCATAAGTCGCGTAATTGCCTGTTCTTGAGACTTCGATGGCATCTTTACCGTCTTTAACGTCGTACTCGATGGAGGATGTACCATCGACTACGGGAATCATGACCTCGGCGCCGACGATGTTGGAGCAGATCCTGTTGGCAACGCCTCTGACAACACTGGAGGAGACTTCGATATGTGCTGTTCCACCATCAGCTGAAGTTACATCAGCATTCAATACTTCAATTAATGAAGAGCGTACTTCGCATCAGTGCAAATACTGTGGTGCATCATTTACTATCACCTCAAATGCTCGCAGACATGAAAGAAGCGGTTGTTCTAATAATGTTCAAAGAATACAATTTCAGTGCAATAAGTGCAAAAAACTAATTTCACATCTCGATAGTTTACATCGTCATTATAAAAAATGCTCCGAGACGTATAATGAACATGGTTATTGATTGGACTCATGTGTTGTACCGGCTAATAAGACTATATATAAGTGCTATGAATTTCAGTCCGTCTCTGGCTGTGGTGATGAACGGATCGGATAGACATTTAAAGTCATGTAAAAGGCTTAGTCCGTACAATAAGAAGACTGTTTGAATCGAGGAATCCAAAAGGCTTTGGTAATTTGTCTGTGTTTTTTATGTACTTGTAGTAGTGTAGTATGTATGTAATAAAAGTATTTTTTTAAAAGAACTTGCTGTGTTTTTATTATCTCAAACCTTACACTTTTTTTAGTATTTTTTTAATTAAAGTTGTTTTGTATCGATCGGGTATCGAACCAAGGACAGGAGCGGATCGAATCGATATGTAAGTTAATGAGTGATTTATTTAATGAATTTTGGAACTTTTCCCGAATTTCTAGCTAAATAATTACGGATTTTCAAGATGGCGGCCAAATTTCAAGATGGCGGGTGTCACAGTAATAAATGATTACTGCACTCTAGCGGATAAGAACTAAACTAACATGGCGTCGGTGCACTCTAGCGGCCGATAACAAGATGGTGGTCTCCAGCATCGAAGACAAGATGGCGGACATGATGTCATACTAGGTGACGATATATATGCTTTGAAAAAAAGTGGTGGGAGTCAGTCTGCCAAAAGTCACCACGGGGGGAAGGATCGGTCGCCATTTTTATTATTTTTTTGCGCTCGTCGGGTTCGAACTGAGGACTCCGAGTTCCGTGTCGTTAATGTATGATTTTTAAATATTTTTTATTAAATTTTTATTAATTGAATTTTTTTATAAATTTAAAAAAAAAATTCATTAAGATCGGATAATAAATCAAGATTTTAAAGATGGCGGCCGTAACGAAAAATGCAACGGTGACGTCATCATCCAATATGGCTGCCATGACATCCTTATTTTCAAGGTCGGCGGCTTATAAGCGGCTAGCTCTTAGGAGTTTTAAGCCGCTTTTAGGAGTTTTCGTTTTTTCTAGGGCAAAGCGACTTTTGAGGATTTTCGAAATCCTGATTTTTAAATTGTGGAATTATTTGAGAATTTTTGGCGGAATTTGTTTCACAGAAATGTAAATTTTGGCGATTTTTGAGGAATTTTGGGCAATTTTTGCCCAATTTTGGTCATTTTTGGGCGATTTTTGAGGATCAAATTCCAGGTCAAGGTCAAAGGTCAAGGTCAAGGTCATCCAAGATGGCCGCTGTGACGTCACAATCCAATATGGCGGACCGACAATCATCAATCAACAGCCATAAGCCAGTCCCAGTTTCCCCTATTATATACTACTGTTGATGATTACCGTGACGTAACAAACTGGTACGTCCGTAACCAACGTATCCTTTACGTACCTGGATTCGACTGAACATTACTCTAACTTTCTGAACAGTGCAGGTGAATGTAACGACCAGCACACAGCTACTTCGTGGAGGCGTAGAACTACTGGCGGCGCGAGTCCACATAGACGTCACCAACTCCGTGGCAGGCGTCGATCCAGAACCACCCTGCCCTATCAACTGATATAAGGGACGCTGCCAGCGGGTTGTCTGCTGAGTTCTCCAGGTGGCAGCTACCGACCAAGGCGAGTAAATAAAAGAATACTCGCCGCAATATTGGCGGGGCACCACGGAATACGAGTACCGCTGTTTTTAGTCAGGAGATATGTGAATAGAACTCGCAGCCTAGATCGTAATGAGTGTGTAAGAACATAAACAAATTTAGTGTAATAATTTGTTAATTGGGTCTATTATAAGTAAGACCGATACTTACACCAAGAAACTGTTTGATAACTTTAAAGTATTGTTTCCTTTAATCATATCACCGTGAGAGTGTATGTATTTTAAATTTAATCGATAATTTCATAAACTGTGTAACCGAGTTACAGGAAATATTTAAACTGTGCTATAAGTAATTTGATTTCAGTTGTTTTTGATTAAATTCTTTAACATGTTTTATTTTATAACGGTAAATTTATATGGTTTGGTATGTTAAATTCAAGGCTAGTAAAGATAATTAACGTAATATTTGAATGTTCCATAAATAGGAATTGTAAGAAGCCTAATAATTTGACATTTATTTGTTACAGTGATATTTGCTAGAAATATACTTTAACTTGCTGTTTGCTTTAGAAAAAGGCACTAATTAAATTTGTGTAATTGGTATAAGTGATCCAATATTGTTAATCTTGTTATTCTGTTCACAGACACCTTGGACACTTCTCATTGTGCTAGTCATCCAGTAATACCTCAGAAGTTTGTCAAGTCTTATCATTCGTGTAATAAAGGGTGTGATGTTGTTACAAGTTGTGTCAATAAATAAAAAAAAAACTTCTATTTCACGAACTTTTGAACCATCTCTGAGATTCCAAACCTTGTCCTCCCGCCCTTCTGGACAGGAGGTAACAGTTTTAATAGACGACTATTAAAATATTTTCAAATCGTGAAATCTAACAACTCGAAAATTCTCCCCAAACTGTTTTTTTTTTTTTCGATATTTGAAGTTATACTACTTTTTTAGGCACGTTATGAAAAATACGATGAGAGTGAATTTTTACGATGTGGGCGCACATAGGATGAAAGAAAAAACTACACACAAAAAAAGGCTACATACAAATTAAAATTATATAATTATGTGTTTTTAAAACTTATACTTTAGTGATTGATTTTGAAAACTGGTCCATATAAAAAAAATATTTATAGTGAATATTAGTGTTAGAAATTGTGTTTATAAATTTTTTCAAGTGTATTTAAGTCAGGTTTACGTATAATATTTTTGCTTTATAAATGATTACATCATAATTTAAAAATATAAAAATAATAAATGAGAATAAAGGAAAGCATATGCACTGATTTTAGTTATTAATGAAAATTTATCTCAATTATTTAAATAAAGTACCTATTGTGAAATTTTTAAAATTTATTGAATTTTGACTTGACCAACCGCAGTGGAAAATTAAAGTAATTTCGTTTTTATGACGCCCAGTAATTGTAACTTGTAACGCTTGCACGTAGCAGTAGAAGTGTAAGTTTGCCCGAGCGCGCGCAGGCCCAGGCGGACCCGTGCTGGCCCGCGCGGCGCGGCACTGCGCATGCGCGCCGCCTCGCGTGGGAACCGAGAATTAATTCATCGAGGGCGACGGCGGAACGCGGCCAGCTGCTATCGATTCTCTCGTTCCGCGTCTCCCGGTCGGGCAACCGCCCGCGCTCTCGGCGTCACGTTTCCCCTTTATTGTTCCCGACCTTTTTATTAGTATTCCACCGCAGGCGTTAACTACTTATTTAACGAATCAAGGCCTAGCATCTCATCGAAATAGCGGTCGACAAGAAAAAAAAAACAAATGTACCTTTTACAAAAGATTTTTTTCGAAACCAGTTGACAAGAAACAGACAATTTGTTAAACACACTGCTGTTGTTATTTTTCGAGATAAAACTGAGTATTTCTTACGTAATTTGGCGCATAGTTTCATATTTTAATAACACATGGTTCATTGACGCATACATTTTTCTTAAACCCCGGAAAAGATAATAAAATATTTAACAATTTGACTTTATTTTGTTTTACCGTGCTTATTATAATGCGCAGTTAATACTGGAAATATATACCTACAGGGAACGGTTTACAAATCACTTTAACTAAAGTGGGTACTGGAAAAACATGAAACATAGCTGTTTGGGCAAGAATTCGATACTAGTATTGCCACCAACATATTTTTGTAGCGATACTGTTCCTTTCATGTAAAAATACAAATTTCCAAACATCTATAACTTTTTTCTTGATTATTTCGGTTCCATTTACAAAAAAAATAGTTACAGTGTAAAGAAGATGCACTGTTAGAAATTACTTTTTTTTTTACTTTTCAACTAAGAATGTACCTGAAATGACCAAAGCTTTCTTCTTCGTTCCAGATAACTGTATCATTGAATAAACTATTCGTCGGGCTCCGTTCTTTATAGTTCTGTGTTGCGTTTTGTATACGCCACGAGGAGAAAAAAAGAATTTTTATTTTTTTGTGGAAACAATAGGTTTTTAAGGTTTTCCGAGTAATCTAAGATGATAATAATAAATTCATGTTGAAAGTATGTTAACCCAGATCTCGAAAGTTGGCGAAGATCCCTGGATCATAAGTAACCAATATTTTCCGTAAATTTGAAGAAGAAAAAGGTGTAGGGGGGAGAAGTGACATGATTGAAGCATTAGCGGAATGAAAGGGCTTGGGAGTAACCGCCAAAAAAATAAATCCTGGCTAGCCGTAATGTCCGCTATGTCTCCCCACTCGTGAAAAAAATACCCTTGTAGAATTTGACGTTGGAGGCATCGCCCAGCTGTGAGAGCGCAGAAAATGTACACAAAGAAAGGAGACTACAGTTAAAAAAGTCAAACAATAGTAGTTAATTATTGACGGTTATCTTAAATTTACAAAACAAAAAAATACATTAGAGTATGTAGCCACATGCCATGTTTGTCAACAAAGGTTTGGAACCAAAAGTAAAATGAAATTATAATATAGTTAACTAATCATAAAAATTTTCATAAAATATTTCAACTTGAAAATTATACATATATAGGTAACGCCAATTCTTTAAAAGCCTTCCTACCGGGCAGCTATTATTTTTCTTGGTACAGTCACCAGGAAGCGCTAAGGGTGAGTCTGGTATGCGTCATCAACCGCCCAGTCACCACAACGTGCAAGACAGTGAACGGGCGAGTAGCGGTGCAACAAAGTTTAAAATTCACTATCTTAAATTCAAAAACTACGTTCAAAATTAATATTTTCTTTACGTCAAAAGCCTTCTAATTATTTTTATCAAACGCAAAAAGCCTTCAAAATATGCATTCCTTGTAATTTGAAATAATAGCAAAACACTGAAAAAATTAAGATGTTGGGGCATAATCTTTCTAAATTTTGGCAACATTTAAAACGCAAGGAAAATTTTTATTGGTGTGTGAACTGTCTGTAGTATTTCATGTTATCAATACGGATAACGGCTAGTAAATGTATACAGTAGAATGACAACCAAGATTGTTCGCAATGGGAGTTCCCAGAAAATAAATTAGACATGTTTGCCTCGCGATTGGTAAAACATTCCCTTTCCTCTAAAACATCTCTGCGCGGCTTTAATTTGGTCTACGCGAGTTACGACTCTGAGGGTGGACTGTAATTTTCTGCAGTTTCCGCTTTGTTTATCGCCCACAGCTGCTCGGCGAACGAGAAAGAGAAGAATAGTGTCATCGTTGACCACAAAAAAAGTAAAAAAAAAAAAAAAAAAAAAGCTCTCTTCCTCCAACGTGTTAAAATATGGCATCGTAACATTTTGCTGTGCTTACAGACTGGAACACAAATATTTTTTTAGGAATTAACTGCGTGTTAAAATGTTGGTTAGCTAAAATAACGTTTAGTAAATCTCGCAACATGGTTGTTTAAAAAATGTATTTATTCTTTTAGTATAATTATTTTTTTCTATGTATAGTTTACATTATAACCATTTTTTATTTTCCTGTCATTGTTTATGTTGTTCTATACAATTTAACAAAAAAAATGATATACATCTAGTTACTTAATTATTTAACACTCTTGAATTCTCTCAGTGGACAGAAATAGTAATGTTTTATATTACTTTACAATTATGTTGAAACGTTCAACGTATAATTATTAAGGTAAATGACATATTTTATGATCGTTTGATATGATATTTTACGTACACAATATAATAAAAATTATATTAAACATTGAGATTTTATCTTGATGTTTAATACAGGCTCTTTTATTCACCTATTAAAAAAATATATATTTTTTATTTCACTTTCTGTATTTTGCTTCCTGAGAGTTTCTCTCTACAAACGATGATAAATAATTAAATTTTAATTTCGTTAATTTGGAGAACGTGCCTGTAATATACATTAAATTGCAACCCTATTTAATATTCCTTTCAGCATTAAAATTACTTATATACCTCAGAGAAGCAAACTCTTATATCAAGTGCTTAACCGTAGCTACAAAATTACTTTTGTCATATCATTTTGATTTTTAGAATATAACGCTATTTACTGAAATACATCGTATTTCGAATAAAGTGTGACATATTCTATAACGCAATTGAAATGAAAGCAGTGTTACAAATTGAATGCTAAAATGTTGTTGTTTTCTGTCAGCTTGAGCAGAGCATTATTTCCTCAAATATTTTTTTGGTTGCTTATTTCTATGGGGAAAAAATGGTGTTATTAGAAAAAAAAATTTTTTATTCCAATTTTTAGCCTGTTATTTGAGTCTACTTAGGTTTAAAAAAAATGATCTATCAGTAATATGTTTGAGCCACGGAGGAACAAAAATTCACACACAATTATCGTCTGTAAACGATCTGAACAATTAACTATGATGTAGCATAGCATTACAAACTGCTAAAACTTATATTAAAACTTTTAAATTAAAATTTTAATCAGTCCTGTGGTATAAAAGTAACCAACAACCAGGGTTTTTAAAGTTAAATAATGAGGAAAACACAGATATTAAATTAACTATCCATCAGCTATAGGTTAGTTATCAGCGGGAAGTACTAGCCATCGTTAAAACTTTAAGGTGAAATTTGAAAAAAAAAATGCAACCTATTGCAATTGTTACCATGGTACGACTTCCAGAAATTTTCTACCTAGTTTTTCGTTTCTAGCTCCCTAAACAGTCACATCGTCGTAACGTTAACATTTGTACATGTATATATTTATTTTTATTGACGCTACAAATGTCATAATGTTGCACAAGTTACTTCCAAATTGACAAATAAAATGTAATATTTCGGTTAAGCTCGTTAAATGGCGAAATCTTACTAAGAATTTTAATTTTTAAAGGTTTTTATGATAAATGTGAAATAACTACAACACACTTAGTATAAAAGAAAATATTGAATATATTCAAAGTTTGTTTCACACGCTATTTGATTAACACCAACTATTAGCACAAGGGTTATTATATCCTTAGTAATAAGACATTAAATTCAAGCAAATTTATTGTAAACTTTCAAAAATAATGTGAAAATTTTGTATTAAATAGTTTTGGTACAGCCAAAATGAGACCGCAAAACAAAATATTAATTTACACTTTTGTAGGTATAATATTGAAACGGTCCAAAATTGTTGAAAATCTTCTAAATATTACAAAATATCTTTTCTGAGACCTTTGTTGACATCTCAAAGGGACGCATAAATAATTTTTTGAATGTTTAACTTATAATAGTAAAGATAAATGCTATTTTCTTGGGAGTTTTCACTACTGGCACAGCAAAGTATGTTCGTACCTATCTGCGCCGGATGCATGTGAAGCTCATGGCTATGTAATTAGTATTCATAATATAAAACAAATTTTACCAAAATTGTGGATGCATTGAATAGAATAAATTATAAATATTTTGGCTCCTTGGAATGTATAAAATTTATATAGATTCCTATGAATTAAAATTTCTATAATGTTCCAAAAGTATCTAGGAGTATCCAGATGTTTCCGTAATATTATTATAGGCAAACCTAAATATATTTTATTCAACCAAACTGTACTATATAAATACTTTATTTATAATAAACCAGTCAAAATTAATAAATAATTGAGAAATTTTTCGTTTCCCTTAGAATTATTTGCAGGTAAAATATTATGTTGTTTTATATGTGTTCATTCCATTTTATATTTTAAAGCTTGTAGTTTGATTAATATATGTTTAAGAACAATGATCTCTTATGATTAGAGAATTATTGTCGGCAGCTTTCATTTTACACCAAATATTACTCATTAGCATGAAATGTGTTCTTGATTGTGGAAGTGCACAATATCTTTGTTTGGTGTCAGTTTCATATCCCCCTAAGTTATTACTAGTGGAGTAGAAATAATGCGTGAGTTATTGCTATTTCAGCAGCAGAAGATTCCTACTGGCAAAGTCGCATAATTTTGCGAAAAGAGACATTCATGAGCGTGAGCGTTCTAATGTACAGGGCTTTCCCTCACATTATAATTACTGATTTTAATTGTGAGAAGATTTTTTTATTTAAAGTTTTATTTTATGGAGGAATTAGTTTCTTCTTTGGGACATGGCTATTTTGCCAGAGGTTCATAGTTGTCTAAATTATTTGTGTTTGGTGGGAAACATTGTACAATGTACAAAGTTTTTGGGGTGATTATTTTTTTTTTAAGTTATTTAATTCTGGTATGGTTCTTTAGCCTTTTGTTGTTTTAGTTATTGTTTTCATTGCAGTGTCTGCATAGGCGTTATATAGCCCACCATTTTAAAAACTTTCGAACTGTGAAAAAGTAATTGTTAAACAAAACATTGTAGGATTTTAATTGTTAAGGAACTTCCTGTTTTAACAAGAAGAAAGGGATTCTTGTTGGCATAAAAGCAACCTAAGAGTCTGTTTTCCAGTGTTTTTAAAGAACCTATAATTTTAGCTTCAGTGTAGGTTGTAGCACTTTGCTGGTAATTTTCAACCAAGCCTATGAGTTTATTATAAAGTGGTTATTAGACAGTATCTAACTATACTTTTGCCATGTAGGGTTCATTTAAAATTTTAGAACCCTTTCTATTGTATGTGAATAGGTTATCTTGTAATTGGGTAAACCAAACTTTATCCTCAAAAGGGAAGATATAATTTTTTTTTTCCCCACCAGTATTGAAAGTTATGTAAAAATAATACTATTTAATTAAACTGTCCGAGTAACTTAATTTAACACTGTCAAATATTGTTACTGAGGCACAAACTATGATAATAGTTTTATCATTTGTGTTTGGCCTCAAATCTCAGGAGTCCGAGTGAAAGTTTTTTTTCCCACCCTGAGTCAGTCAAGGATAATATTTTATTGAACATTTAAATAAACAAAACCCTGAGATTTTTACGTATCTGGAAAATATATTTATTTTCTCTGGAAGTGTGAAATAAGGTAGAGCATTTTAGCCACCCAGTCCATCCTAAAAGTTAAATGAGATATTTTTATTTTATTTTTTAATATTATTGGAAAGATTCGGTTTTAATAATGATATAATACAGAGTTTCGTATGTTACATCCTTTGTTATTATATGCAATGGTAAAGTATTTGTATAGTGTTACATTTGCATAAATGTTGTGTTTTTATGTTCTGTGTATGTGTATTTGCATAACCTAAATTATAATATTATTTTCCAGAGTAAAACCTTTAATCAAATTAATACTTTCTCTTATTTTTTTCATTTTATGAAAACCACTTAACCTATATTCTTTGTAATATACATCCTCACACTAAAGTATTCGTTGGCGAGTTAATGGATGCTTATACGGAAAGAGAATGAAGCAGATGTTTAATTTCCGGTTCAATGTAGTTTTTCGGAACCGACAGCTGGAGAAAATATTTATATGATGCTTGCTAGTCACTGAATTCGTATTGGTGCTTGAGACAAAATCTGAGTGTGTCAACTAGTGAATCCATCTAGAAAATTTTCCTGTTTACAAACTGTGTGACGTCCAGATATTTTTTCAATAAACGGGGCATACATACCTGATCGCGAGGGACCACTCTCCAGACACCTTTGAGAAAGCGAATTTTCATGTCACAGAAGGGATAAAGTTCAGTATGAAAACAGCATTATGTAAATCCAATGTAAAGTTTTTTTCATTTAACTTCCCGCTTGCTAGAAAATCTTCGATATTAAACCAGAAGGGAATTGGTGAAATTTAGTTTATTTACAAATCATAACATACGGAATCTTTAGTTTATGTGAGTCCTGTAGTAGGAAAATGTATCAACTATTAAAATTTTACATGACCATCATTTATTTAAAACAAGAGTTTTTATATTCTGTACATCGAAGGTCTACCACCATGTTCACTTTTGGGCATTATGCATTTGCAACCATGAACCTTACCTATATTTAACGTTCTTTCTAGCGTTCTAGAGCAATAAAATCTCCAAAATGTAAAAATTAATATATTTCGTGTAAAAAATAGTCGAGTGAATTAATGAAGCACTATTTAAAATAATTTTAACTTCTCTCATGTAAAGTAAAGAGGTAGAGTATTAAAGTTAAAGAAAAATTTATTTTATTTACTGTTTCATTTTATAATAATAGTTTTACTTTTCAGTTTCATAGGAGCAAAGATGGTGTAGAAATTGAAATTGATCTGAGTAAACCACAAACAAATGTTTATTGAAACATCGCTACTTGTGGAAGTGCCAATGGTAATGTGATAGAACCAAAAACCTTATAGATTAACATTTGCGGATTATTATTAATTAATTTCAGTTATTTATTATATATAGCAGCACTTACTGTGCCCAAAACTTCTGGTAGAGTTTAAGATATTGGTTAAAAGGTTCTACAGTTATGCATGCAATGAAATGTTTGCTTCTTGCAAGGACAATGTAACTTATTGTGATAAAAATGTCCTTAGGACTTGGTCTCCCTCGTCATGTTGGTCAGATCGCTGTCCTGTCATTGGAATTATCTCAGGGCCTTTCCTGTACACTAATTAATAAAAATCTTCCATTTATGATTTTGATATAAATATTATATATTAGCGGTAATGCGTAACGCGAGTGTTCATAATTTCTATCGCTTGACTTTTTCAGCTCATCATTTATGTTGAGTAAATAATTGGTGTTAAAATTTACTACCTAACAGCAAGTGCGAGAGAGCTATTGCGATGAATTTTCAGGGAAAATCCCTTGATTAATGGTAATGAGAAGAAAATGGAATAACCAAAATAGTGAGAAAGACAGAACCGTTTTTAAGAACATGCAACATTTCATTAGAATCCACTTGATTGTTTTGGCGTAATGTTCCAACTAATGAAGCAGCAAACATTTTAAAAAGTTTTGTTTTATTACTCTGTACCATTTTTAAATTTAATGTATTGATTGAAAAGGCTGTATTTATATAAGTGCTTAATTCTAATTTCAGTGTTTAGTTTTAGAAAAATTTTAAGTTTTGTATGAATAGATTTAAGTTTTCTCAGGATGACATATATTTCATGATTTTGATGAGAAAGTTATTTTAATACCTTCTACGTTCGTGTCGCATGACCCCGATGATATCGATAGTCGTCAGTGGTGGCGGCGTTGAAAGTCAACAGCACGCGAACAAACAAACATAAAAAAATATAAAATTCAACGTTAAATAAAAGATGAGACTTCCGCAAAAAGGTGTGTGCCGACCCTGAGTCGGTGAGGTGAAATAAAGAAGAGGGAAAAAACCGCGCATTTCTTCGCCAGGGTGGTTTCGAAAGGAAGGGGGTGTGTTTGCCCGCCGTCTGGTGCAGCAGGTGTTCCGTGGCGCGCGAAGAGGCGGGAGGGGGTGGCCCTAGAGACGCATGCGCGGTCCCGGGCCGCGGCGCAGTGGAGGGGGTGGGAGGGGAGGGCCGTGCTAGGGCGCGTGAGGGGAGGGGGGATGGACGCGCAACCCCCACATGGCGCGCCGGGGGTTCCGGGCAGTCACATGTCGGCGGCGGCGCGCGTTGTCACGGCTCGGGAGAGCGGGCCGACGCACACACGAGGGTGCTCGCCCTCCTCAGCGCCCCTCCCCTAGCGCGGCCCGCGGCATCTGCAGTGCGCGCCGACCGGCGTCACGTGACCACCCCTCCCCGCCCGCCCGCGCGCGCGAAGTGAAGTGAAGTGTGTGTGTCTGCGAGTGTCCGGAGTGGAATGTTCCCGTGCCCGGCGACAGCCCCGAGGACGGCGATGGAGCGGTGACCCCCTTCCCCCCGCGACACTCTCTCCCCCCGAGGCGCGCCGACTGAAGGATGGCGGCGGTCATCTACGGCATGGGCGACGACTCGGGGAGTCGCTACTCCCGGGCGTGCGTCTCGCACACCAACACGTCCGACCACATGTGAGTGGACGCCTGTCCGCTACACCTGGGCGGCCCGTTGCACGTCTGCTTCGAACTGCGGCATTTCCCATTCCTCTCCCTCATCTACCGCGACTCCGTGGCCTTTCGACTATACACCATGTGTTTGTGAGACGTTACCATAGTTCTCCAAATTACTTTCGATTTTTTATTTCATACAATCTGTCCCTTGGCTTTGTCTTCGAGGACAGAATTATTCACACAGTTTTATTATATAAATTAATATTTGAATACTATTTTTTTTAAGACTAAATAAAGGTTACATTGAAGCTTTCCTGTAAACTATTTTTTTTTTTACGTTTAGGAACAAGCACAAACTATTTAGTGGAATCACTACTGGAAAACAAGCGACGCATATCTGGTCATTTCCCTACTTTCTGCCGAGTTGACGATAACACTATACTAATATTATATACAACCTTTATCTTATTTTAAATACAATTGAAACTTTCATACTCTTGTTTAAGTTATTATGTAGGATGTTTTATCTTACTTGCTTGATTTTATCTTACTAACTAAATTTAAATCGTAATTTTTTTAAGCCATTGAAGGGATTTTATTTATCTATTTAAAAATAAAAAGACATTATTTTATAATTAAAATTTAAATAGCAGCAATGCTATTTGCTATTAGATTTTTGATGTAGTTATCATTTCTAAAGAACAGTTTGAGATACCGCGATATCATAAATACCAAATTAATCTTTTGGTTACGATGTAAACCTCGCTTTAATTTGAAGCATGCTAAGTTTTTAAATCAACTCATTTTGTACAGGCATACCTACAAACTGACCAAAAATTAAGTTTATATTTGTTTAATTTATATCAGTTGCCAAAACTAAAAAATATTGAATTTCCATGAAATAATTGGAAAATCACATACAAACAATTCAATATAATTTTACTATTATTAACTATTATTAACTGTCCAGTTATAAATTTTTAATTGAATAAAATTAAAATTATATCCATTCCAATTATTAATATGGAGGGAAAATGTGTCTTTCTACCACTACTTAGTTTTATTTTTACTGCAAGAATCTAAAGGGTTTGTGTTAGCTCACCAATGTACGTGTTACATGCCTTTCGAATTTTAGAAACTTATAAATATTTCTAATTTTTTTTAAGATAGTGAGAAAATAGAACACACGTTCTGTTACTAGGGTGGTATGGGCCTTATTTTCTAAGCCGTTTTTTTTTTTTTCAATTAGTCAAATGTTGGCTACGAGAAGTTCACCAAAACGTCATGAAGCATCAAATATGTGATATTATACGACATGACTCTCCTGAGCTCTGCTGCAATGAGAGTGCCTACTGGGGACGCTCACTGTCACAGCCTGTTTATAAGAGTTATCGCGTTAAAACGAGAACCAAGCTGTGCTCGGAGAGAAAGTGCTGTCGGCCTTGGAGTAATCCTCGCCGGTGTAAAGTCACGCGGTACCCCCACTAACACTCTGAAATTAAAACACACAGTCACAGTTAATAAACACTTTAAATATTATTTCACAGAGTGTTGACATCATTTCCACATTTATTCATAAAAATATATAATTTTTACATATTTTACTGAACGAATAATTACTTTGACTCTGATCGAATACTTAATTTAACTGCTCCGTGTGAAATGTAAAATATAGTGATATACTGTCACATATGTTAACCAATACTTTAAAATTAAATTTAAAAAAAAATTATTGGCAATAAATGGTTTAAAAATTTATTCATGTGAAAGTTTAGATACAACCACATAATTAAGACACTTGGTACTTTCTAACTTAAAAAAGAAATAATTTTTTTAAGTAGAGGATTTTTTGACTTGTGCAAATTATGTGCTATTTCAGTTTTCAAACGCTTGTTTACGGTAAAAGATTGTGAAAGTTTTTTTAGTAGTATATTGCAAATATATTTTTATGAATGCTGGACTAAATAAAAACAGACTCAGTTTTAATGATGTGAAACAACGTATAAGATCTCATTTATTAAATATTTTCCATTATTTTTCTTAGATAGAATAATTTAAAACCACGGCAATTTTTTTATTTATTATTTGCAGTCATCTTAATCTTAAATTTCTTCCGAAACGTAAGGCATTTTTTATTAATTTTAGTTTTTATCGGAGTACTTCCAACTTACATGTATTAGACAGAAAACCATTAAACTGTTGGAGACAAGATTATAGATCCGATGTACAGTATTTCTGTAGGAAGTTTGTAAGTGAACGTTAGTAATAATTTATCCATAATACGTTAAATAATTTTGCTATCACTAGGGGGATAAAAGTTTTACAATGCTCATAATAGTAATATGTGGGAATAATTTGATGTGTTTTCATAATCTTTAATTATTAGAGAATTGTTTAAAAATAGGCTTTATATTGATATAAATTATTTTAATTCGGAAATATATTAAAATCTGAATACATATATGTGACGTCTAGTTTTCTGAACATATTAAAAATGATATATTTGAATACGTTTGTGTTTTCCTAGGGTCACAACTTTATTTTTCCGTTGTATCGCGTTTTATTTTTAATTAAAAATAACATTGATCCAGTAAGTACATAAATAAACTGTTAACAATCGTGACCAAATAATACATGGTTTTGTGGTTACCTGAAATTTTTATAACAGCTCAAGTTTTCTGGGTCGTGGGACGGCGCAGAGGTTCGAAAAGACTAGCGTGGAACCAGTAAGTTGTCTCCTCGCGGCCACCACAGCTTGTGGGGGTAGGGGGAGGGGAGGGCGGAGGTCGCACCATCGATCCAGGATCGATTCCTCGAGCCGCTGATAGATCCGATGCTAGAAGGGAGCTAGAATACATCACGGCACGTGCTCTAGCCACGCGTACACGCCGTTACAATTTTTCACCTTAAGGGATGGAAAGACGCCAACTCTTTGAGCAATAAAAATTACCATCTTTCATTTTCAAACTTGGCTCCGTTAAAGCATATTATCGAACTAAATAGAATATCTGAAGTAAAAAGGATCTGGCTACTACAATTTGTTTTTCCTGCGACTAGTTGGTATTTAGTATTAAATTAATTTTTAGAGTGAATAATACTATCAATAGATACCACGTAAGGGTTTTTCAAACATCTGTTAGTGTGTTATCTCTTATTTAACCAAGGATAATTTTTTATAATAAAAGATAGAATAATGTTATAGCATAAAAAACTGTGGCAGTATGGAAACCTTTCCATTCCTATTCCTTCAGTTCCCGTAGATTTACGAAAAACACATAAAACAGTGTCCGGAAATCATTGCAAAATCTTTTTTATTTGCTTCCTTGTTTACAAAGTAACACAGAACTCGGAAGTTGAACCCTGCGTAGTTTCTGTGACGATACAGCTATCTGAGATCACGAACAACTCTCTTGTTATCTCAGGTTAATTCTTCATTTAAAAAATCCGTAGATTTATTGTAATATTTATCAGTGTAGAACAGTTACTCTTCCCAATTTAAGTTTATTGTATTGCAACAAAAGAAGAAAGTGACTTTAGTTTGTAACACAAATAAATATTCCTTAAGCTCCAAAATTCTTTGAAGATTTAAAAATACTTAATATTTCTTAAAAATGTGTTAACATTAATTTTTGCTTGAATATTTTTGTGTAAATGTAGTTTGCTTATCAATTGCCCGTAAAGGAAAAATTAATCTGTTTCTTTCTTGTTTAATTTTGACAATTACTCCTAATGACTATGTATATGATCTGCTAAGTTATCTTTGAATCCAAAATATTTAACTATTAAAAAAATCTCGTCGATAAAATTGCAAGAGTTCTACAGTTTTACGTGTAAAATTTTCGTTGCCAGACAGAAAAAATATTTCCAAAATACGATTTTCTCAGAGATTTCGAACATAAGATCAGTCCACACAGGATTTCGCCAAATCATCTGTTTATATTTTTTGGAAACTCGACATTTAAAAGTTTTGACGTCTTTCCGTTGTTTATACACTTTTTATTGTTGTTACTGCGTTGAAAACCACTCAAATGTATCCAAATATTTTATATATCGTTAAACGTCCTAATTTTTGTGTCACCTGATATTTGTAGTCCCTGATAATCTGATTCTCCATTGATACGGTGTTCGGGTGTTCGGAGGCCTCACCTCCAACCAACGTGATTCATTTTTATGCAAGTATAATAAAAGTTGCAGTTGCAGTGATCCCATGAATTTTGATAAGGCCCAATTCATACCCCATCATCATTCACCATCTCTTACGACGCTCACTCATTCATAAATTGTGATTCCTCCTCAGTGAATCTTCATGATCGCACAATGTAAAGAAAAAAATTAATTGAACCTAAATATTAATGTAAAATTACATACTTATATTTGTTAATTTTTGTATTTGTATGAAAGCAAATCTTCTTAATATTCTATTTGGATTTTTGCCGGGCTTTTATGCTTTGTGCACCGCCAGTACCTACATTAGTACAAGTTATTTGTAAACGGTTCCCGGAATAGCTTTCCAGTGTTAACTGCGCTCAATAATAAACACAGTAAAACGAAATTTAATCCAAGTGTTAGATAATCGATTATATTTTCGATGGTTTTTAAAACACATTATGCTTGAATGAAACAACAATCAAAATTTAAAAATTATGGGATAATGTTTTTAAGATCGACAATAAATAATTCACTATAGTTTCAAAAAATATATATTTCGTATTTGAGAAATAACCACAGCAATGTGTTGTATGAAATTTAAAATATTCATTTACCGTTAGTGTTGGAAACTATTTCTTGGCAACTGGTTTCTGGAAAAATATCTTTCGTGAAAGTCTCCACGTATCACTCGGCAGTCGGTCAGATGGGAACCGCGGAAACAGGAACGTATCATCGTGCGACCCGGATCCGAAAGCCGCGACCAGAAACTGGCGGATGGCGCGTCGCGCAGTGGAGTCGCAGCGAGGATGAGGGATGCAGAGTCCACCCCATTAACCCCGGGAAGGGTTTATCGCTTCCCTCTGTTTGGCTGGTGGGGGGAGGATAGGCAACCCGCTTGAAACTGTTCACCGCCGCGCCCCTCCCCAGTCTTCCGCGCGCTCCGCCGTCTGTGTCCCCGCGACCCTGCGTGTTGTGACTCGTCTCACAACTCGACACACTCTTTTTTTTTTTTTTTACACATACTTGTGAATTTGTCCATAAACATGAAAACATCGGCGCATCAGCAAAAGAAAAGTTATTACAGTTACACTGGGTTCGGATTCTCCCCCGGGCATTTTATGCTATGTATTATCCCGGTAACTCCGGTAGTTAGTTATCTGTAAACCGTTCCCTGAATGGCGTTTACAGTTTTTATCTGTGCACTTAATAAGCATGATACAACAAAATAACGTAAAATTGTTAAATTTTCGATGATTTTTATTTTTCACGGTTTGAAAAAAAAAATCTTTAAATCACACTTCAATTATTCGCCAATTTTCGTAAAAGATTTTCTGTTTTATCTCGAAAAAAATATTTAACATATTTAAAAATAACCATAGCCATGTTTCATACAATGTAACATTATCTTTATCATAGTATTACAAACTATTTCGTAGCAACTGGTTTCCAAAGTAATCTTTTGTAAACGAAAAGAAATATTTTCTTGTGTGTAGGGACGGTAACACACTACAAATCAGATCGGGAATGAAGGGGGAGACAGTCGGCAATGACCTACAGCGAGAAACTGTCCCAGCATTCGCCTTCGATATTTCTGGAAAATCACAGGAAACCAAAATCAAGATGGCCGCGTTCTAGCCCCAGTCCTCCGGAATGCAAATCTAGTGTTTTACACCTGTGCCACCTCCAAACAATAGCGCCAACTTAAATATTTGTCGCACTGTGAGGCGCGCAAAGGTAAAAATAGTCCATACCCTTCGTTTATTTTTCCCGCTTCCGTATCCATCCGCCAAACTGCACCCTCGACCAAGTTTCCTTCCCTCTTTAAGTTTTATTTTTGAAGAACTATCAGCAAAACCCATCTAGATCCTCTTTTATTTCCCAGGGAGAGAAGAAACATAACAGATTACCGTCTCCTGACAACTTGAAACGAACTTAACTCTCCCCATCCCCACCTCCAAGAAAACAAAAAAATGCGCCTAAGGCGCTGTTTGACTAAAGAGCGGAAAGTGCTACGAAAAAGCTGGAGATTAATGACAAGCTACAAGTAATGACAAAATAAAATCACCGTTAAGAAGAGATTTTTTTATTTCTCAGAACTCCCTAGTTAACAAAATATTTATTACTTGGCTAGGCGTGTTTAAAGCTATTCTGTATACTTACTGTCTGTTTCACTGCTAGCAAATCTCGGGCTTATTTGAACAAGTTACGACCCGTAGGCTTTAATTTCGTTTAATTTGCTGAGGAGTAAAATTGCAATTCTCTTTTTCTGAAAGGAGGAGAAGTGTTGAATCATGAAGTTAAAAAATGTAGCGACATTAAACTGAAATGGGATAAGTTTCTCGTCTTCTGTTGGGGCCAACGAAGGGTCATTACGTATTTAACCTCTTGAAAGTAAGTTATGCCATCATCGGGGCCATACACCATATAAATTCATTTTTGCTAACTAGTATTTTAAAACTTATATTTAAATATTTTACAAAAAAAATTTATAAACTAACATGTTACTCTGATTTCTCAAGCAAAAGCATCTTCGTTCGATAACTAAAAAATGATCCAAGAGGAAGAGGAATGAATTTGAAATTTACTACCTGTTAATTTTTAAATTTGTGATACAGATTGCAATGAGAAATAAATACGAATCGAGTAATTCTGTGATTGAATCAAAGATAAAGCATCGATATTTGTTTTGTGTTTTTGACTCTTATACTAGGCGTACATTGTAAAAAAATCGAAACATTACATTTACAAATGTTTAGTAATTGTACGTTTTTGTCGTGTGATTCCGAAAAACTAGTTAAGTTGGTGCGATTTTTTTAATGACCATATAGCGCTGCAGGCCTCGGTATAAATACATGAATGTACACCTGTTATTACAATAAAGTGTTAAATTACACATTTGCATGTATAGATGAAATTACACTTGCTACAAGTGTTACATTAATAAGTGTCCTGTTGTTTTGTCGGTACACTGTGAGCAGTGTGTCCTTTTAAATGTGCAAAACACATGTCGGAGTTAAATGACAACTCCCAAGGAACTGTACAATTTTTTTTTGCAATTTTTACTGACAAAACCTCAATAATTTACACGAGGTTACGAAAGTGGTGTTTCCATTACACAATGGTTCATTAGTGTACCTACTTGAGGGACGAGAGGTTAAAGACTCTAGAGTCGTGGTTTCGATACTTCGCTAAGTCATCCACATAGAAGTGGTACACCGCCCGCAGAATAAGATGTTTTTTTTTTCCCTAACCTAAGTTAAAACTATGTGTGTAAGGGAGGGGTCTAGGTAGGGAATAAGATGATGCCTGAGTGACCGTTACGGTAGCCTTGCCTGGGAAGGCGGGTAGGAGAATATAGGGAAGGGAGGCCCAGCGCGCATGCGCAGAGAACGTATTCCGAGACTTTCACTTCGCATACCACCCTGAATGAAAACATTGACCAGTCCGCTACGTGCTATCGTGACGTGTTTCATGTTTACAGCTAAACAGAGAATAGTTAACTGAATACGTATTAAACATAAGCTATCAACAAGTACGCAGTAGTGGTTCTTTGTTGTAATGTATAAAATACTAGTTATTTTTGTAAAGTGTTCTCTCGCGACGTTTTTTACCCCACGTGCTGAATATAAAAATGCCGCCTACGTTATCTAAAATTAAACAGAAAAAACTTCATTCGCAGGCGCGAGAGGTAGTGTTTAATGTGTTAAATTTTATGGAAAATGAAGCTCGGAATGGTGTGATGTCGTTATCTATTCCTCTTGAACGTGTGCAACTGCGCGCGGTGCAAGCAACGGGAGTTTCTCGTGCTACTGTACAACGTATAAAGAAAGAAGGTCAACGCATTAACAAAGATGGTGAAGGATTGTTCGAGACGCCTAACAAGAAAAGAAAAAAGTCTTCAAAATACGAACTGGATGGGTTTGACGAAGGAGTAGTTCGTAGGATAATTTATAACTTTTATATCACAGAAAAATGTGCGCCAACATTGCCAAAGTTTAGGGAGAAGTTGAAGATGGAGATAGGGTTTCAAGGTTGCGATAGCACCCTTCGTAAAATTCTGAAAAAGTTAGGCTTTCAGTGGCGTAAAACGAAATCTCAGCGCCTCGTTCTTATCGAAAAGCATGATATCAGACAGAAAAGAATTAACTATATACAGAGCATAATGCGTTTCAGAAATGAAAACAGGAATATAATCTGTGTTGATGAATCGCATGTGTTATCCTCGCATGTGCAACAAAAAAGCTGGGCAGATGAAACATTAACCGGTGTCCTTTGGCCAGTAGCGAAAGGACAACGCATTATTATGATACATGCTGGCGGTAAAGATGGATTCGTGCCAAATGCCTTCGTTATGTGGACATCACATCAAGCTACTGGTGACTACCACCACTAAACGAACCAGACCAATTATGAGAAGTGGATTAGGGAAAAACTCGTACCAAACATGCCAACAAACAGCGTCGTGGTATTGTATAATGCACCCTATCACAATGTCCTCGTAAACAAACCGCCAACATCTTCGTCAACAAAAGATGATATGAAAAAATGGCTGCGAGAAAACAAAATTTCATTTACTGAAGACATGCTGAAGCCAACATTGTACGAACGTATTAAGATAAATAAGCCACGGCACATAGTGTATTCCGTAGACCAGAAACTTGAAAGTTTCGGTCACACACCGCTCCGACTTCCACCGTACCATCCCGACTTGAATCCCATTGAAGGTATTTGGGGTAAAGTTAAGGGTATTGTTGCATCAAAAAATGTGTACTTCAAAATAGATGACGTGAAAAGACTTTGCGAAGAACAATTTGAGAGCATGGGAAAAGAAGATTGTGTTCCATTTTGTAATCATGTTGAAAAATTAGAGCAGGAGTATTACAGCCGGCATATTCGTTTTTACATTGAAATCGACAAAATAATTATTACACTTGGCGGTGTAGACAGTAGCAGTGAAGATTCAAACTCTACCGAAGATGAAATGGAAGGAATTGGAATTCTTGAGGAGAGCGAGTAAATTGGTGACTTTATTATTATTTATAAATAATAAACTGTAAGTTAATGTTTTTTGGTTGTGTACACTACTCTTTTTTTGCAATCGAAGAACTTGGAATTTCTCAGTTTTTTTAAAAGTGATTTTATTAATCTATAATATAGACTCAATGTTTTTGGTTTGTGTATACTACGCCAGCTTGCTCCCCTTCCCCCTACAAGCTTTCTGAACGTTCGTGACGTTACCCAAGCATCAAGTTATCCTGCGGGCAGTGTAACCAAAGTGATAAAATTTAATTTCTTTCTAAAGTACACATTATTCACTAACAGCTGTTAGCTACAAAAATAATAAAAATTTTAGAAGAAGTAAAAATTAACATGTTCGTTTTTATTGTAAAAATTTACTCAGTGATTCAGAAATTTTGGTAAAAATACGCATGCGTGCCGTTGTAAATTTATTTGTCACAGAGCGAAATTACACCAAGAGCTATTATATATTTACCAAACCCTAGCAATTGTACTTAAACACTACTTAATCGGCAGTGACTGTTACCACATACATTGTTTGAAAATTACAAAAAAAATTTTTATATATTGTTGTTCTGCTTGTAAGGTAGTCCATAACTAGTGCATCGGCATATAGCACCCAATGAATTTTTAATGCGAATTTCCTGACGCCGTTCGTTTAAAAACTATCTCTCCGGGCTAGTACTGGAGATGTTCCGCCCGCGCCTGTCATTGGCTGGGCCGGGGATCCCTGGCAGAGGAGCCAGCGATGTTCTCCGAGGCGCTGGGGCCCGGGTGAATAGCAGCGGGAAGCGGCCGACTATCATTCTTGTTCGAGTCCGTCTCCCAGCCCGCCTCGCACGAGGCCGCGTGAGGCGCAGTCGCCCCTCCCACCGCTCCGTCCAGGGGCCTTGCTTCCTTCCCCGCGATGCTCGGGCATCGTCGGCTCACCTCGGCGCGGCTGGGATCTGCGCGGACGTGGGAACAAGGATGGAGACCTCGATCCGAAATTCCATCTGTGGACCGGTTGTTTATTACGGCAGGAGATCACGCTCATGTCGTGTTTTATTGAAGTTTAGTGGCAATAGTAAATACCCTCAAGATTGAAATCCACATGGTCAGAGAAAAAAAAAACTCAGATTCGTAACCCAAAATAAATCCTAGCAAACGAATGGCAATCGTAAATATGGTGGAAATTAACATTAAAGAACACAAAAAGCGAGCTCCCGGGCTTTAGATCCTTGTCATTATATTTTAATTTTTTATATATTTTGCCTAACACTTCGTTTCTTATTTTGGTTGTGTACTCGGTGCGGTGTTAAGGTTTGCCTTGTGTTGCTACGTTTCGTATTTCGCGGTTGTTGTTCGTTTCGTTCAAATATTTATTTAACCATGATTCCACGTTATTTACTATATCGTATTATAAATTTCAATTGTAAATCAAGATTTAACATCGAAATACGCTTATCTATATTTTGTAAAAGAAATTACGAGCACCTACTCCTTCTTTTAGGCGTGAAACTTTAGAGCTACGGTAGGTCAAATAAGAGTTCAAATATAAAAAAAACAATACCTATATTACTACAAGTAACACAATATATAAGACAATTGGTTGATGACAGTATCTTGCACAATAAATTAAAATAAACTGGTCATGTTTAGATAAAATATCTTCCTGCGTCATTACAAAAACTGATTTGCAATTATTAGAGCCGCAATAATTTTTTCAGCGATTAATTTCACCTAAAGCTGGACTTAACTTACCCATATCGAATATTTTTAGAATGCTTATTGGTAGATAACAAGGTCGAATTTGGTGGCGTATTACTGAGTAAACTTTTCTTCTTTTGTCATTACTGGTTTAAGATCATCAAGAACGTGTCAAGAGCGTGCCAAGAGCCCTGTGGACCAATAATCAACGAGAATCAGGCGTTTACTTGCTTCAAGTCTACTTGGCTACCAAATTCGTACGCGGAACAATCGTAGCCCTTGCTTGTATCAAATTTCAGAGCTGTTCGTATGTTCATACTGAAGCACACACTTGTTATTGGTTAGATGGCAGTCAGTAATTAACGGGCGGCGAGGTGGGGTGAAGTAACCACCCCGACCCCGCTCGCCGATACAAACACACTGGGTTAGTGAGCATCAGCTACAGCGCAGCGGTGCGGCTGGACGCTAAACGAATCCCTTGTTGTTTCCCCCGGCCCGCGGCAATGCGGCCAACCCCGCGAACGTAAAGTCCCTCACTTCGCTTCAGACACTATCGGGAGTACGCCACTGGCGATAACGCGAATGCGGGAATACGATTTGCAGTAGCGCCAGAGAACGCCGTAAAATGCTACGAGCGTGAGTTCTATCACCTTTTTTTATATCGAGAAATTTCTGAGCAGCCAACCGCGATCCATGTTTATCTCCCGTAGCAACACAGTGTTTCGTAAACGGTACACCCATTGAAGCGATAACCGGGTGCATCTGCAGCATCAACTGGAAGGAGCTACTTTAGGGATTTTATATGCAAAGTTTTAGACATCGAGACAGGGATAGTCTGACAATCGATTGCGAGCTAGGGATATTCTCTGTGGCTTACGGTAGGTCGGCCTCGGTTGATGCCAGACTTGGCCATGATGTTGGCCATACTATATTACCTCCTGGTTGTTTTGCACGGGCATATAAATTTGACACGAACTAAAACTTGAGTAAAAATTATACTAAACAAAAATTAGACCTAATCTAACCTAACCTAAAACTTCTAACCTCACCTGTCTTTTCTCACCCAAGCCCGCCCTTATACTACCCTATTATTAATTTTAAAACGAACAGTACAACTGAAACCAACTCAAGGGAAAATAAACTTAAACAATTGAAACCAAACTCAACTTAAAAACTAAACACAAATAAAACAAACAAAACACTCAAGAAAACTCAAAAGAATCTCAAATGACACACAAAATGGTTTCAGATTACAGTCAAACTTGTCTCAATCTACACTTAAATACTCTAACCTAACTTAGCCCAACCAAAACATAATAAAATATGCCCAACCTTCGCAACCATGCCCATCATATACCTAACCTATACCGAACCTACCCAACCACAACATAGCATATACAAACTACCGAACATTTACCCAACCTACATTTACTAAATTAACTTGACATTACGTACTCCCGAAATAACTCATCCTCGGCCATTTTTTTTTTAGTTATTCTAAAACTTTGACCGTCTTTAGTAGTAAGAAGGGGGGCTTTGTGCAAGAGACATTCCAGGGAGTTTCAGTGTTTCAAACCCTAAAATAAAAGCAATGCCTACTTGTTAATGAGCTGGACATAAATTCCAGTGATGCAATATAAAATGTTGTGGTAGTCTGTCTCATAATTAAACTAATTTTCAGGAGTTACTTTAGGAATTGTATGCTACAAATCTCAAAATTCATTGTTTTGTTTAACTTTGTCGTGTTTACTTCAGCTTGAAAACGTCTAATCCCTTTGCATTGCTTTTATTCGAATCCCGGTCAAGAAAAGTGAATGGCATAATACAAAATTAAGTTACTGCTTTCTGCGATGCGAAGTTTGCGTCTCTGTTAACATATTTACAGAACCCAATACGATATCTCTAAAGATAAAGTATATACAAAGAAAAAAACTCTAATTATTTTGAGTTATCTCTTAGTAAACTTAATGTGTATATCATAGATGTGTGAATTTTTTCAGTATTTTGTCCAATTGTAGTCTATTTAAATTTATACTTTATGATTACTGTAACAAAATAAAACATTTTATAATATTAAAAGGCAAGTTTAATCTAGTTTAATCGGAATTGTCTTATGGGGGTCAGAAGCTACCGAGTCTCTCCCATGCGAGTGACTTTGGACACTACCAAATGCCACAAAATAACTTTTTGGGGGTTCCAGTTTCCTTAGTCTTTTCCATGCGTGTGACTTAGGACACTAGTAAATGTCCCACAACTATTTTTTAATATCATGAAAAATAAACCCATATTAGTTGTTGTTATTGTAAGATTTTATATGAAGTCGTTCATTATAGCTTTCCACGACCTAAGTATCTTCGCTTTTGCAAACATTTATCTTAATTGGCCTCCAGACGTTACGATAATTTTAGCAGTGAATCTTTAATTGTTTGATATGAATTTGCATTTCATCCAATTTAACACTTTAAGTTCACGTCCCAAAATATTATACTTCTAAATTATTGTGGAAACAATTATAATAACAATATTTATATTTTAATATAGCATAAAAATTAAAAATAATTATAATTATAACCTAATATGGGTATTTAAAGTTCCGTAAATGCTATTCATAATCAGACTAAGTTTTTTTATTTAGTCATTTATCATTTTTACATGCTTACGAATCCTATTGATAGCTTGGTAGTAAACACAGAACATATATAACAATAAACACATAAATAACAGCAAACACAGCATTAATGAATGCAACAAACAAAAATAAAAAAGAATAAAAAATAAAAACAACAACAGCACTAGAAAGCGAGCTCCGAAACCAGTTAAAACCGTTTCATTTCTCAACAACCCTAAAAGGGAACCACCGAATATTTCGATCATATAATAATGGTTCTTAAGTAGCAAATGAACTTAGCGATAGTTGTTAACCAAATAGTTGTAGTTGCAAACAATAACTGGAGAAGTCCCGCCGCATGCCGTGTAGTGTGCGCCTGCCGGCTCGTCTTCAGATGTGCTGGCCGGCTCCACCTCGGTCGTGTGGTGTGGCCGACTGCAGTGCAGGGCTCGGCATGAAGAGCGAGAAGCACAGTGTGACGTCGCGACGGCCAAAAATTCCACGCAAGTCCTCAAAAGTGACTCAAGATTCCCCAAAACGAATAAACATTTCCCTTTTCGAGTGAAAAATACCCGTTTTGAGGGGAAATGTCCCTTCTTATTGCGCAAAAGTGTCGGAGGCTTTAAAAATTTGATTAACAAAGGCTTAAAACTTCTAGAAAAAATAATTGCATGCCTCTAAGGTCATGATCGTAACCTTTGGCCCTCATAATGACGGAAATATGGTACATCGACTTAAATTTGACGCCTTGAATCCATTACCTAAAAGCTCGAAAAATAATTGTCTAAAATGCATATATAGGCCTAAATCTAGCATTAAGTATTAAAATTAAAAAAATGCCTTACGTCCTCGGTTCGATTCCCAGTGTATTTAATTTAAAAAAGCTCATATCCTTTCGCAATATTTACCAAGTGATTGACCCCTACAACAAACACCAAAGCACACATTATTTCCACCAATATAATGTCACGGCAGCCATATTGTATCCGTTATCTAGGATTTTCTAGTTGCCTGCTAGAGTGTGCTGCTAACATATTGGTAAATTGATTACCCGCTATAGCGCACTAATGTCAATTACCAGATCAAAGCGTCCGACATCGTGTCGGCTATTAACCAAAAAATTGGAAAACATTTTTTTAAAAATCATTAAATAATTTACCAATTGTTATTTTGATAGATTGGATGTATTATAGTCCTTGGTTCGATGCCAGTCAGTACTGAGTTCATTAAATAACTCATTGAAAATACAGGCTATGTGACATTAGAACAAAATAACCAGACAAAATAGTTTATAAACATTATTTAGTATGTAAATTATATTCTATTACATGTACCCATGCAAAATTCAACCTACCAAAAAATGCATCTTCTTCTTTAATGTGTCGGAATGACACTCTCAGCTCTATCCGGTTCACCGTATTCGGTGTACAGCCAGAGCATTTTCCTATGTAGCCCTTTTCTTCTCGGCAGAGTTTCTCAATACTTTCGAGGACTTATGTGGAAATTTTGACCTCCGTGATGTAACAATCCAATATGGCGGCCGGTTATTGCCTCTTCTCCTCGCTCCCCATCCTGAAACCCGAACCAAATCCGGCCAAACCACACTGCTCACTTTCCATTTCCCACCACGGGGTATCTCCCGGAGAAGTAGGAACCGTGTCGTTACTCGGGGAAGAGAGAGAGAAAGAGAAGGAGAGAATGGCAACAGCTGCCAACTTAGCAACGCTGAATAATTCTTTCAGCTGCTATCTCGCTAAGCTTTGTTTCCATCGTTTAAGACAACTTTTCCGGCTGCAGCTAGGGAATAAAATAAAGTCAAATACACTTTCTGCAGAAGCCTGGTCGCTTTCTTAGTGAAGCTTCGATTGTAGTTGCCCGGCGTTAGCAAAAAAATGGTGTGCACAGTAATATTGTTTTGGCCTTCACGTGAAAATAGGAAATAATGTAACATACTGTGACAGTAATGAATATTGGGTGATAAACCCGTTGCTTGAATTGTACCTGTAAATTGAATTTGTTGTAGGTATATGTAAATTCATAACAATATTGCTCTAGCATTTTACAATTCAATACAATATTTTATTAAAAGATACTTACGAAACTCTTTTGGCGAACTGTAAAATATAACGCAAATTACCTATGAATAACTTAATGACACAATCTTTATTGCCAAAATTTGTAACGAATCGTGAAATGAAAGATAGTTCTCACATGTTTAAATAAACATTACAATACCTTGTAAAACAGTAATGTAAATAAAATGAAGTAACTTAAATAACGTGTGATACCAAGTTGTTAAGTCCTCAATCATTCTTTCAATCATCCAACAGATAAACGTCTTGCCATTATCTCGAAACATATATTTTCGTTATAAAACCTTCAATTAAACAAGGAGAATTTTTAGAGAACATTTATGCTGCCAGCAATATATTTATTTAATAATATGGTGGTAAATAATTTAAATAAATCAAGGTAATTACATCATATTACACACATCAGTAGATGTTTGAAAATACGATAGGTTTGCTATCAGTAAGATGCCGTTTATTTATCTTATTCTACACGGAGAAACTGTGTAGATTTTCTCAGCTTGCGAAACGTCGCAACTTTTGTCTTAAAAAAGAGTACTGTGTTCGTCTGTGCTGTTGTCGTTTTGGTGTCCAGAATATCTGTTTTTTTTTTCACATCGCTGGGTTCGCCTGAGCGTGTCTGTGTTGTCCCAAATATCGGTTTAGTATCATCGTTGTGTTCGTCTGTTTGTCGCTGTGTGGTCCAAGGTAGTTCATTTTGTTTTCATTTGCCATTATTCTTGCGACTGTCTCCTCGGTGTTAACCCACTGTGTCCTTCTGTGCTGTAATATTTTTCCGACTAATCCTTTCCACGGAATTTTCTGTATTGTCAATGTTCGAAACCTAAACTTTTCACGTCAGATGATTTCGGGTTGTTTTCTATGTGTTTGTATATTCATCCTTTGGTATTACGACATACAGTGTAACCAGAAAATGCGAATGTCTATAAAAAATATCTTAAATCAATATTTCCCATTGCAAGAACCATTAAAAGAATGTGCAAATTTTCCTACATAAATTCACATGCTGGAGCAGTAGACGGACGGGCTTTCATTCCTTCGAGATCTGCGTTCTCCGTTATGAAAGCCCATTTGTCACTGCCCCTTGCCTGTGCTTCCCCTTAGCACCGAGCTCTACATGTGTTACTGTAGATACCCCCACCCCCCAACTCCTCTCCCTCCCAGCCTTCCTCCGGGAGCTGGCGTCAAGCAGCAGCCTGTGCTTCAAATCAGGATCTCTTAGTTCCCGCCCCTTCAACACTCGCTGCTTTTAGTATGCGAGCGATCCTTGCATGTCGTGCTCCGTGCATGTCGTGCTCCGTGCATGTCGTGCTCCGTGCATGGAGCTGCTTCGTGATGCTGCATGATGCGGCCTCAAACCGGCGCTCCAATGAGAACTCTACTTCATTTTTAATCACATGCGTCAGTTCTATCATTCTAAAATAGTTTATTTTTTATGTGTAACAACTTAGCTCTCGGTAAAACGGCATTTGGTTGGAGTAATTTATTGAATGGAACGGAAGTCGCTTGGAAAGGAAATTTGTAACAACGGTGCTGCCATCTGTGGCGGATGGCCCAAACCAAAATTCACAAAGCCGAAAGAAAACTTTACTTTAGTGAATTTTAACAAACTGGACAGTATTAAAAAAAATTGTTTGTCTGTAAAGTCGGTTTAAAGACGATAGTTTAACGTGACAACGTCATAAAAAGACATTGATGAAATGATTGCATACTTTTATGAATAAAATAGAATCATTTTTATTAAATTATCACTATTTTGTATGGATACAAAGAGAGTGAAATCAAATCTACAATTTAATTGATAAATTTGGTTTTATTTGCACTCATTAATTCAAATATGTTTATTACTTTAACGAAAAAATTATTTAAGTTATATTTTTTATACATGTTTGCAATTTAACTTCAAGATCGTCGAGAGCTTTTTCGCAATTACACATTTAACGACGAAGTTTGTTCGTCGTGAAATTAAACGTAGAATTTAATAAAAATGCCCTTGCAGTTGATAAAATAAATATTAGTAAGTTTAAGAAAGAATTTCGGCTTTAATCACCAACCCAGACGCTCGTGGTGCGCTGGGGCCGAGATTAAAATACGTCGAGAATATTTTACGTTTTTATGTCTTCCAATGCTCAAAATGATATGCAATTGTAGCCCCGGGCACGAAATTTTATTTATAATTCATTAATAATAACGCCCCTCGCGATAAACAAAGGAAAAAATGTATTAACAAGTGCCTGGTTCCCGCAGGAGCGGGTAGATGGCGCAATTCGTTCGGTTCGCATCCGTCAACGTAGATGGCAGCACCGTAGGCGAATAATATTATTTCGTTTTGATAATACGATTTTATAACAAATACGCATCCCAAATACACTAAACGTATTTATAATGTGTTAGAATATTTTTTAAAACATTGTGCAAAAGATCCCGAGTGTAATTTGAATTATTGTGTGTAACTTTAAAACACCATTGTTCGTACAAAAAAAAAAAGTATTTAAAAATTCAACATTACTTTTAAATAACCCTACCGATTGTGCTGAAAATCGGTGGACGATCGTTAAATTACATAATATTAATAATTCAAACGACGAAAACATGATTGAAATGTGAAATGGATGGTTGTTCCAATCGAGTGGAAGAGAGATGCGGCGTCGGCGTACAATGAGCGTAACGGGACACATCATAGTGGTACAATGTGCGTTACGGACACTTTTTTGTGCGTGCAGCCGGCGTTTATCGATTTATTAGACGTCACGTCAAAAACATTCCTTTTCAAAATCAGGCCCAAATTTGGGGTTTAGTACTTTTTCAAGTCGTTTTCGCTTTTATCGAAAACCATTCTTTATTTAGTTTAAAATTTCGCTCCACAAATCGAATGATTCGGTAAACGTAGCTGCTTCGGAAACGAATTCTAGCGTCGGGTGCGGAAACTAAGTGTGATTCACGTCATGTAATTTAGTTGAAAAGAAGAATTTATAACGCTCGGCATTATTTTAAACAATTCCACTTTAAATCTGTGACGAGTTTCGTACTATAAGTGTACTTACAACACTAGAACAGGTGCATTTATTCTTTACCGAAATTAGATGTTAACACATTTTTGGCGAGTTCTGAAAAACTCACTAGCGTTTTTTTTCTTTAGCAAAAGTTCTCGATTTGTGACAGAAGTAAATAAGGTATTTTTTTTAATTTTGGTTTGAGAAACATTCGATTTTTTTTGCTACAAATAGAAAAAATTGTTCACCTTTTCAGGTACGTCCTCTAGTTGTGTATGACTACACGGTTCTTGTGTGAGTCCTGGTTGAACAAATTAAATAGAAAGCAATTATAAGTTGTTGTTATAAATACAGTTTCTTCAGGATCCGCAGCACTTATATAAGAGCCTCAGCCAAAATGCAAAATCTTACAAATACAACCCTGTGAGGGTCTGTTAAATATCATTGAAATTATATTTATTATGCTATTTTAACAATTATTACATTTTTCTCCAGGTTTGAGGCCTATGTCTCCTCTTTTAAAAATATAAGATAATTGGTATTATTTTAAAACAGCTGTATGTTAAAATTTGCTGTTTATAGAGAATCCGTTAAGCTAATTTATTGCTGTACTCAAACTACAATATTCTGCAAAAATAAACTTTTCATGGAAAGAGCAGTAGGTACAAACTATAACTGACTTAGTAATATAAATAGCATTTGACACAAATAATTGAAGTAAACATTTTTAAATCATATAACTCATTAATAACATGCATTTCAATATATCTTTATTTAAGATAAAATACTTTAATGATTTTCACTAAGTATTTTTTGCCCTGCTTGCTCTAAATTTATTTTTAAATTGATTATAATTTTGTGTACCTTAAGAAGTGTTAATTATTTTCCGGTGCTTAAAGTGAATTTACATTATGGTATAGTTAGAATAAAATTAAACTTAGTGATGATGCATGATTATATTAATTTCTTAGAAAACATGTAAATTTGTTGAGAAATTTACCAATTAGGCTTATAAATGCTGTACTTTATATCATTATGCTACTTATAAAGTAGTTAACATGGATAAATAATCTACATTTAATATTCAAAGATGTACTCACCAAGAACTCGAAAACTATACCATGTAAACTGGAATGTAAGTTGTAACATTAAATATAGTTCATTTCAAAATTCGATTACTAAATTTAAAAAATAGAAACTTTTTTGTTGTAATTGTGAAGAAAAAGCACTTAATATTTCTTTAAATTAACTAGATTAATATCGTTACTAAAACCATATAATTTAGATTTTCATTGTTATTGACGAAGCTGCCACACGAAAACGAAGAAATGGGCAAAACTTTTGTTTGGTATTCAGTTAACTTTGAGGTATTTAAACAAACGTTTATAAAATATTAAAAATTATTTTAAAACCAAGTGTTAAATGAGTAAATAACACTATATTAAAATTTATCACATCCTTTTATAAAGCTAAAAACAGTTCAACATTTTGACCATCTTAATTGTAGCTGTTAGTTTGACTACAAGTGAAATTTCTACATGCAAGGATGATGATGGTATTTTTCACTTTGCGAGCCCACAATATTTATCTTACGATATACTTTTATGTCGTAGCAGAACTACAGAAAACTTAAAATTATCACTGCGTCAGTGTTTCTTATGTAACGTAGGTGAGCACTAATAGAGGATTTTTGAAAATTCATCAACTTAAGTGGTTAATGAATTATATCTCCGAATCTAATCAAACATAAGAACATTTATTGTTTACCAAGAATAAGCATACGAAAGCTACCAACTGAAATCGTACCATTTGACGAAATTCAACCCCTAAGGGGTGAAAAATTGGCAAATGTGTTTTAAAATGATATTATACCCATAAAAACGTACTGTGACTGAATGATAGACAACGTACAGCTTAAACCGGTAGGACTAGAAGCATGAAAGTTTGCACTGGAGTGCCTTGAGTAACATAGGTGAGCGCTAAGAAAGGATTTTTATAAGTTAATCTCCTAAGGGGGTTAAATAGGGGATGAATATTTGTATGCAAGTTTGTCATTTTTGAGGTAAGTTATTTGTAAATTGGTGTTTGGGCTTCTTTTTATATATAACAATTTGTTATATCAGCGTTTTTTGTAATGAAAAAAAATGAGGTTCGAATACTTTCCCGTCGGGCACACGGCTAGTCATATATTATAAATTCCATAAATACTTCGCTCCCTTGAAAGAGCAGTATTTACTGATTCTGGTGCAATATCTCAACGTTTAATTTCATGCAATGAATTTACTTTTTACTCATTTTTACTACCTGCTGACATGCAAATTTCATGAGATTGTTACTTTTAATTGTAGTGTGTTGCAAATATTGAATTTTTTTCCCGTACATCTGTTTATTGCTTTCCATGATTTCGTTTGTGCGTTGGCTGTGTTCTGTTTTTATTTAACGCCATTAGCACATTATTCCGTGAGTTTCGGCCATCTGTTTTAAGTGGGACAACAGCCACAATTACAGTCGTTAAGGGTTAACATTAAATTATTGTGGTTTCAAAATAGATGGTCAGTTTATTTAAATAATACAAACGTTTCAATAAAATTGATCAGTTCTGTAAGTAAGATTAGTGCAAACCACTTGAATATTTCCTCGATAATAAGTAATTTTTTTTCTAAAATGTGCAATTATAGATGAATGTATCATCATTGTAATAATACCTTGCTCTACATCATATAATGTATAAAAAAATCGAATGGAAGTTAATATGTTAAATTGATTGTAATACTTTTTTTTATTGTCTTGTAGATTTATGTCAGCATTGGGGTATAGGTTTTTGAATGATTACCAGGATTTTTATTTCATCCTAAAGATAGTATTACGTTAGTCAAAGACATTAAACTTCTCTGAATGCAATTTGCGTCTGATCATGACCCACGGCATAAAAGCTTAGCTGAGTGTACAGCTTTTTTTGGATAACAGACAACGCAACAGAATGAGAATGGGTTGGACACTGACTTCCCCATACAGTAGCCAATCTCAGACCTGCAAGTCAGCATGAGCAGCCACCTGTGTTGGCCTGAGAGTGTGGTTTGTCAATAAGCTCTTAGCACTTAACAACGTTCGAGAATAGGTCTCCACAGCTGCTTTTAGGAGCTTTCTTGTGCGTTCGCAGAAATTCCCTCAACACACTGAAACATTCTCTGAACGCTCAAAACACTCTTAACGATGATTCTCAAGCCTTTTCATTCAAAGAACCCTTTTAGAAGGAAGAATTTCTCGTGGTGCCATATATAATTTGTAGTGTTTAGTTCTGTCTATGATCTACGGGGCATATTAAACACGATTCATATAACGAAGTATAAATACCAACTTAATATATTATAAAGGGAACAATAATAAAAGAGATACATAATGATTTATTATCTATATATATAAATGTTAAGTTGGTTTGTGTAAGCTTCAAAACTCAAAGGTTCTGCACCGATTGAGCTCAAATTTTGACACGATATTCAACCCGCTTCAAATATGATTTTTATCTTTTTTTGCGTCAGTATTATACCCGCGACCGCTAGAAAACAGCTTTTTTAACAGTCAGCTGTGTACCAGCAACCGAGCCATCTGCCGGAAGCGATATGAACACTCTCTATACCAGCTAACGAGAACCGCAGTCACGTGTGAAACATTACCGGTTCCCAATTACAGTATTTATTGACAAAAAAAAGTATCCACAAATCGTAAGTAGAGGTTATGTTTTGTATAAAAAAATGTTATCCACAAATCCTAAGTAGAGGTTATGTTTTGTGTGATAGATGGACAAAAAAATATTAATTTTTTATAACTATTATTTAGCTATTTTATTGAACGAAAATTTTACTTATTTATTTAAATATTTGTATTTAACTAATGCTATTAATTTTTAACAACTGTTGTATACTTTCTGTCCTGTGTCTCATTTTTGTCGACATGGAGTTGTAAAAACGATGAGGGATGGGAAGAAAATATATTAATAAAATATTTTGCCCTCTTGGAACTGCAGATTCATTTTTTGTCCCTACAACAGGCAATATTTTGATTGAAGTGCTTTTTCGTGGTCGCATTGGAATTTCACTGTGCTGATCGCCAAAATGTAAGTACAGTTTAAGCTTTGTGTACTTTGTATCGAAATTTTTGCAACTTGCCAATAATTTTTGTCCTTTGTCTCATCGTTGTCGATCTGCAGCTATTAAAACAATTAGAGATAAGTTTAAATAATTTTTTTGGCCTTTTCAAAATGAAAATTTTTCGTTATTAAACTTTTTCTCCTATTTCACATGGATTTAAACCTAAAGCTGTGAGAGCCATAAGAGGTTATAATATTACCCCGTTTTACTATTCCAGTGAAAACCGAAATAATGCCTAGCAGAAAAACGAATTTGGGTTGTCGCACTCGCCACACAGAAGGTTCGAAAAAACCGCTTTCGAGTATGACTGAGCAAGAGCGGACAACCATATGAGAGATGAAGAGACTAAGCACCATCCAGGCGCGTAACACGGAACCAGCAGAGAGACGAGCAGCTAGGCTTGAGGATGCATGATTGCGGGCACGGCAGTCGTGTTCTGCAGCAACAGATTTGGTTCGTTCTCAACGGAATGAACTTGAGGCGTAGAGGATAACTGAAACACGTACCCAAAGAACGGCAGATCTGAATCTACAATACAATCGTCTTGCATTCCGGTACAATCCAGCTGTTGAATATAGTTCAAGTCCGCACGTTGTCATTGGCCAGATGAGTCATATCTGCAACTACTGCCATGAAACGAAAGGAATGAATCGAAGTATTTCCTTTCGAATATCAGGAAATATAACTCTTTCTTCCAAATTACATCGTTTGTTGCGGAAATTGTGACTGCTCAATTCATGCTAACTTTTCAAATCAAAGGAAAATATATCACAAAGCTGGCTCCCTGCTCCCGTTCCTATGTGATTACCATAAATTTCTTCAAATGTACTTCATCGGTGATGATAGAGATGAAGTCGATGCACGTTTTGGAATACATTCCTTGCTAAGAAATCCATCATTACGCAACTACAGGAACTCCTTCACAAAAAGAACAATTTGGTGCGTTTGTTCGCAACGGCAATGGATATGATGCCATAAGATACCCACAAGATTATCATTGTCGCTGGAGAACATGTCTGGAGATTTAATGCTCCAACTATAGACGAAGTAGCAATTGTCATAGTCGGAGATCAGTTCCAACCTAGAGATATTGTCCTCCATCGAAGAAACGATCAATTGATAAACGTCGTAGAAACTCACAATTTTTACAATGCTTATCTTCTGGGATGGTGCCGATGGATATAATTTCAATGTGAAAATCATAAACGCAGTGAATGATGCAGATATTAATAAAAAGTGGAGCACAATTAACTTTTACGCCTATTGCTTAATGATTTGTAGGAACGAGGGCAATGATATTTTGAAATGCCATTAGTTGTTTCATCAGTACATTGTGGATATGTATGCAAAAACTGCTGAAACAGAACGTTTGCTATTCCTTCGATTCAATCAGTCCAAACTTCGCTCCGAATAATACATTCATTTGCGAAATGCAGCTGTGAATGACGGTAATACAACCAACGTTGGATAGCTAAATATTTTTCCATCTTCATTCATAGGCAGTCAACGTCACATGCAGGAATATGCTTAAGATGCAATGGCATATGTTCGTCATTACGGGCGTCCAGACTTATTTATCACCTTCACATGCAGTCCAGCTTGGGATGAGATAAAGCAGCTGTTACTTTTTGGGCAATACCCGTGGATAGGCATGGCATCACAGCACGTGTTTTCTGATAAAAGCTTAAGTCGCTAATGGATTTCATTATGAAACATGAAGTGTTTGGATCTGTGCGCTGCTGGATGTATTCAGTAGAGTGGCAAAAGAGAGGACTGCCTCATGCGCATATACTAATATGGCTTTACGATAAAATAACTTCAGACGAAATCGACGATGTGATTTGCACTGAGATTCCACGGGCCGATGTCGATAAGGATATTTGCATGCAGTTGTTATCAAAAACATGATTCATGGACCATGCGGTACACAATATCCGAATCCACCATGCATGGTAGACGGGAAATGCTCAAAGCAATATCCTCGAGCACTCACATCCAACCCAGTATCAGGAAACGATGGATATCCTCGGTAAAGGAGACGATCAAATAAAGATGACGGAAATTCAGCAACTATGCACATGCGAAATGGTGATATTGATGTAGACAACCATTAGGTGGTCCAATATTCGCCTCTGTTGTCAAAAACATACAAAGGTCACATAAACAAAGAGTATTGTAATTCTGTCAAATCGATTAAATACATCTGTAAGTAAGTGAATAAAGGCAGTGATATGGCTGTTTTTGGTATAGAACCAGAAAATTGTGACAGAAATGCTATACGAGTTATCGATGAAATTGCACAATACCAGGCTGGAAGATACATAAGCAGCAGTGAGGTTGCATGGCGAATTTTTTCATTTCCAATGCATGAACACCATCCAGCTGTGTTTCACTTAGCAGTAAATTTAGAGAATTGACAGCATGTTTATTTCACAGATACAAATATGCAGAAAAGAGCCCTTAATCCATCTGATACAACTCTGACTGCTTTCTTCACCTTATGTCAGGAAGACACTTTGCTAGAACTCTGATGTACTCAGAGGTGCCCTCTTATTACATGTGGAATGTAACTAAATAAGCATTCGTATGACGCAGATGAGGTAAGCCAGTCGACGGTCAACCTGGCATTTTCAGAGAAAATACCATTGGTAGACTTTATACAGTGAATCTTAATCAAGATGAATGTTTTTTTCCTTCGCATGCTGTTGGTAAATGTGCCTGGTCCTAGATCTTTCGAGCACTTGAAAACTGTTTACAGCTTCACACATGCCACTTTCCGCAGTGCGTGTCAAGCTCTGAATTTATTAGAAAATGACCAATAGTGGGATGTATGAATTAATTACGCATGTAACACTGCACTTCCAAACCAAATTCGCTCAATATTCGCAATTATATTGACCGCTTGCTTTCCTTCATCTCCCACAGAGTTATGGGAAATAAATAGATCGTAAATGGCCGAGGATATTTTGCATAGAGTATGCCTAGAAAATAACAATATGTCTATGGCATTAACAGAAGGCATTTACAACGAAATATTGATAAATATTGAATACAAGTGCTTAGCTATTGCAAATAAAGTTCTTAGTCAATTGGGAATGCCAACATCTACCCGAGCTGAGACTGCTTCATTCGACGTGGATTTGCGCCATGAACAGAGTTACAACACCTGTGATCTCCAGTCGTATGTCCAATCAAAATTTCCCAAATTAACGCGTGAACAGAAGGGCATTTATGATAACATAATGCAAATAATAAATGGTGGAGTTGGGGGGACCTTCTTATTGGATGCACCAGTAGCAACTGGGAAAACATTTCTTATCAGATTGATTCTGGCAATGGTCCGATCAAAAAATGATATAACCTTAGCTCTCGTTTTATCTGGAATAGCTGCGACATTGTTACCAGGTGGAAGGACTACTCATTCAGCTCTGAAGTTGCCATTAAACATGCATATCATAGAGACTCCCACGTGCAATATTTCCAAAGCATCTGGTATGGAAAATGTATTGCAAAAATGTAAGCTCATTGTTTAGGATGAAAGCACGATGGCTCATAAAAAATCGCTTGAAGCTCTTGATCGATCGTTGCGAGCTTTTCGTGGAAACGTTCAACCATTCAGGAATGCATTCATATTGCTCGCAGGAGATTTTAGGCAATCATTACAGGTAATTTCTCGATCGACACCAACGGATGAAATAAATGCTTGCCTGAAATATTCAACTTTGTGGTGACACGTACATTGCAGTTGACTACGAATATGCGTGTCCAACGATCAATCAGCCGAGGTATTCTCACGACAATTACTCGACATTGGGAATGGACAGCTGTCAGTCGATAGGATGTCAAGACGAATATCATTTCCTGATAAATTTGTAATTTAGTAATATCGAAAGAAGAAATGATCGAAAAAGTATTTCCTAAGATTCAAATGAAGTATGGGAATCCTTATTGGCTCAGTGAACTAGCTATCCTGGCCGCGAAAAATAAAGATGTCTAACAAATTAATAATGTTATTTAATCAAGCATTTAGTGTGAGGAAATTACATATAAGTCGATAGACACCGTTGTGGAAGCAGATGAAGTATGTAATTATCTAACGGAATTTTTGAACTCACTTGATCTCCCAGGGATGCCACCACACATATTAAGATTGAAAATAGGTGTGCCAATTATCATGTTGCGGAATATTAATCAGCCAAATCTCTGCAACGGCACGCGACTCGCAGTTAAAAAATTGATGAACAATGTTGTGGAAGCAACGATTTTAACAGGGCCTTTCAAAGGTGAAGATGTCCTCATCCCTCGAATACCCATGATCCCGACTGATACACCATTTCAATTTAAAAAATTTCAATTCCCATTTCGATTGGAGTTCGCAATCACTATCAATAAAGTTCAAGGACAATCTTTAGAATTGTGTGGCTTAGATTTAGATGCAGATTGCTTATCACATGGACAAATGTATGTTGTGTATTCCCGTGTCGGCAAACCAGATAGCCTTTATATCTACGTAGACAATGGAAAAACAAAAAATAATGTATACCCTCAAGTATTGCCAAATTAAATTCAATGAAACGTATGCTTTGTTTTGTCCCTTACTTTTCATTCATGCAACCACAATGTGCCACCGTGAAGCGTGGCAGGGTACAGCTAGTATAACTATAAATTTACAAAATAATAATCAACTAATAAAATTATTTTAAATTTTTTTATTATTACACACAGCAATTTAATTATTTTGTAAATGTAACAAATATCCATGTAAAATTACAGATATTTCTAAATTTTACCATTTACAAAAAACAACTGTATTGCTATAAAAAATGTTCGCTGGAATACTGTGTTCAAATTCTTGCTCGGGCATTTATGTTTTGTGTTGTCCCAGTATCTACACAGCATGACACAATTATTTGTAAATAGTTCCCTGAATAGTTATACAGTATTAAATGAGCACATATGTAAGCAATATAAAACGATATATAGTCTGCTTGTTGAATGTTTGATTAACTTTTCCGTGGTTTAAAAAATAAATGGTCGTATAACACATCAATCAAAATTGAAAATTATGCGCCAGTTTTCGTAAGCGCGATAAGAAATATTCAGTATTAATTCGAATGACCATTTTCATGTATTCAAAATAACTATACATCAATGTGTTGTATAAATTTACAATATTTTTCTTGTAGTTCATACTATTTCTTAGCAACTGGTTTTCAAAGGCATATTTTTTAAAATTAAAAATAAAATTACCCGAGTGAGACTTTCAGAATTTAAGATTTCCCTTTCTTTATGTTTGAAATAAACGTTCACACTGCACCAAATACACGCTACAGAGCTGCAGCATGTCATACGTAGGCTTTACGAAGCTTAGGGCTTCAGAAGTGCAGCCCTTTATTTATAAATTGTTTTGAAAATTCTATATTATGTAAGTACTTTGAAAAATAATAAATTAAAAAGTAGTTATCATACTAAATTAAGATAAGGTGCGATTACTATCAAGCATAAAATTAATACTTTGAGATATAACATCAAATATTTTCTATTATAAAGGAAAAATTTCCAACAATCTGTTTCGAGCTTTAAAATAACTATACAAATAGTTTTATCTTGGTATGTAATAAATATATTTATAGTTTATTTTCGAAGCGAAATTATCTTACAGCTGGTAGGGTAAGTACAGGCAATAGCATTATCAGAGTGTAATGGAAGTGTAAAGCTCAGATGGAAAAGAAAAGGGAAATGTTCGGGAGTGGGGCTTTCGATTGAAGAAAGGGTTAATGGGATAAGGAGTACGCTGTAATTTGTTTTTGTTCTTGTAGGCACCAAAGCAACTGAGTTTTCAAAGACTATCCTTGTATAAGAACAAAAAAATTACAGTGTTGGGTGGTCGATGGCGTGTTTGCAGTATAACATACCTGATTTTTGCGCAAATGGTATAAATTATCACTTGCAGAACAAATTCTTATAGTCATTAACCTCTTTCTGTGAAATTTCAGTTTTTACAAGCCACGCTTATATGTTTTTTGTATAATTATATTTTATTACAATATGCTTGGGACTGACTCGGTGCTCATGCAGAGAAAACACTTATACGAGGCACATGTGTGACTTAGCAAACTAGTACTTAAACCAAATATTGTCTTTATGGCGATTTTTGTAGCTTTTTGAATGGAAAATAATATACAATATTTTTCTTCACTCAAATATATGCATTAATAAAAAAGTTACGCATAGTATATGTTTGCTGATGAAGGTAGTTGTATACACGGAAACTTATATTTTTGTAGTCATGGCTATTTTCTTTTAATTAAACCCTAATCTGTACTTTATAGCTAAGTTTTAAAAATTAAATCGTATTAACTTTCAGTATGTAGAATTTTCAAAATTTTAAATTGAATACCGTTTATTTAAGTTCTATAAGCTTCACTTTTTGTTTTTGTATTAAGTGTTAAGGTTTTATTTTTAAGTTTTAGGGAGGTAATAGTCATCCAGAAAGTGGAGAATAGAGCACAGAAATATAACTTTATATGTTTATATTTTTATACAAACAGCTTTGCTACTTCTCTGTATAAAAATATATTTTCTCAGATCCATCGACGTAAACTTATCGATATTTAAATGGTGTAAAGCATATAGGTAAGACGTAAGGGTGTGTGTGTGTGTTCAATCTTTACTATGCTAATAATTTAAATAAAAATAAGAAATATGACCTTACACAAACTTTATTCCCACCTGGATAGCAAAAAAAAAATTTATAACTAAGTTAACTTCAATATTTTTAATTATTTGTTAATTTTTTATTAATGCTCATTTAAGATGGCGTATTAGTATTCTTCCTGTTTTTAAAGCTTTTTATAATAATCATAGTATCAGCCTTACGGTTTATCTAATCAACCAGAATGAATTCACCTTTGAAACAGACACCCTGTCCATTGAATGATAACAATATGCAGGATCATTTACTTGTCGCGAAAATATTTTCAGACCAGCTGTGTGTTAAAACTTTGTACCATCGTCTTGAGTTTTGTTCAGGCGCGTGTCTACTCTTTGCACACAAATCATAGCCATCTACTGCGGAATACCTTGGCCAAACAGGGAAATGTCTTCACTGGCAGACGGACACCAATTACAAGGGAACAATCACTAGCAAGGGCATATCTTATTGATGGAAACCGGAAAAATATTCGAGAATTCATTACGTGATATGCTAAAATTAAATACACAAACATAGCCTATATATGGGTGCTGCTTCTGGTGTTGGTTCACTGTTAATCTCGGGCTGATTGGAGACCCTTAACCAAAGAAGTATCGAATCAAGAGTTTCCCAGTTGATCCGCCTCATACGTCAGCAGCCGATGAACAAGTGACAGAGGATCGTAGAGTTTGTCCTGGAGGTCATTGAACTCGCGAATTTTCCCAGTCCCTGCTTATTGCGGTCTAACGATCGATCGCGAAAAATACATGCTCCAAACTATAGAGTGTTAAGACTGAAATGCTTATTGTTATTTTTTACCTCTCTTAATGTTCCAGGCTTAGCTCTTTCGAATACGAGCACAAACACTACACTCAACCTCTGAATGAAGAACCCAGACAACAGTTTTCTAAATCAAATTTCAACATTGCGAACATGTACCAAACTATAGGTAAGTGGTTTTTATTAATACTGTTTAGGTACCTTCATCTTATGACACTACATTATGCATGTCTTCAGTCGTGGAGGAACATTTACTTATTAACTTTCACCAAACAGCCGTTATAAGATTTTACAACTTATTTTTTTTTTTTTACTTTCTTAAGAAAATGTTGAATACTGTGTTATTTTTATTATATTCTTTCATTTTTAAAACAGCCAAATTAAAAACTTTTTATACGTTGCATTTCAACACTAAATTATATTTTGCCAAAAATAGGTAAATAAAATGTATTCTGTTCTCTGGAATGAAAGGTAAGAAACACAGCGGGGAGTCACGTGTCGGCGGGAGACGAGCCTTCCACCAGCCCCGCACACGGCTTCCCTCGAGGCAGTTCCGATCCTGCCCGCCGGCTCCTTCCGCCGGGTTATTTATTCACGGTTCCAATTCCCCCGAACAAACGCCCGCAGTGTAGCCGCCGCCCCTCTCCCCCCTCCCCAGGCACGCAGACAGTCGCAGGTCTCCACGGCGGCCACTTCCGCACTGCACCAAGTGCTTTCCGCATACTTCCAGAGCTTCAGTGCTTTTACCCGCGGCTACAGTGCTTTTGATCAGGGTAGGCTGGTTTCAACCGCAATGGTTTCAACCATGGTTTAAACCCAGTGAGTTTTATAAAAGAAAAACAAAAACAAATGGAGCTTTTAAATAGAATACCCTATTTTTAAATGAAAATACTTATCCCATTTACAGGAACAAATATTATATGCTAATCAATATCTAATCATTTAAACTATACCCAGTCAAATAAGCCACTAAAATTAAATTTATTTGTGAATTTTTGTTAAAGTGCCAAAAAAAAGAGTAAATAAATAAATTTATTATCTAAAAGCAATTCGCATTCTGTGGGAAACACCCATTCTATAGAGAATTCTCTTCCTGTGGCGAAATTCCCTTGATCTTGATAGTTATTATATTAAATATATGTGTAACGAGTCCACTCAACTGATGAAGATTCTGAAGTAAATCTGCTCATAATTAATACGAAATGATATGAATTGTCGATAAAGTATGCGTTACAATGACGTGTTGTATTAAATATTGTAAAAACTAAAATTTATTTTATCATTTTCTGTATTTTTTGCTTGGTTTTAAAAAAAAAACTTAAATATCAAAGTCAACGAAAAAATATTCTGAACATGTTAATCGTTTTGCAAATCCCCTCTTAGTGCTTTCTCTATTACAGTCAATGTGTCATTAAATATGACATAAGTAAAATTCACATTTGGCAAGAAAATAAATTTATTTCATCTAAATATCTTGTAAATAAAGTTTACAAAGAAACAAAAACCTCAAAAGATCTGTAGAATGAAGCTTAAAAACAAAATTTGTAAAATTTTTAATTAATTATTTCATTCTATAGAAATAGAAATGATAAATAAAATAATAAAAAAGCTGAATACCGTATACATTTAAGTCGGTTACACACAAAACCAAATTGTAACATACACTTTACTGACAATAAGTGCTACGCTACTGTGTCCAAGTCGATAGTGATTTAAATGAATTCCCAGTAGCCATGCACCCGTCAAACGAACCAACACATGAAAAAAAAAAAAAAACACCGTTTAGCTTTTAGAGGATAAAAACTGACAACCAAACTACATCAACAATGTGTAGTGACATTCAGCAATATTTATAATGTCTCATTTTTAAATAACTTTTGTAGTATATGTATATTTGACTTCTTGTCTTAAACAAACAGTACGTTTTTCTTGAGTTTGGTTTTGCTAGTTTGTACTCATCTTTAATATATCAGCAGCAATAATATTGTGAAATATTTAAAACTGGGCCTGCAATAATGTGTGGAATCCTCCCGAAAATTCTCCTTATATCACGTATGCACTTAACCAAATCCTTTTATTAATCGCTAGTAACAAACTAACTGCAAATTCTTAATTGCTGTTAGGATTCTGAACTCAGATCTAGAAGCACGCATCTGTCACACATCGTCACAGTTCGCACCCTTGCCTCAGAATGAAAAGCTATCTCCTGGTTCCCGTTCACTCAGGCCTGGTGGCTGTGGCGCATAGCCCCGGTGCGGTCAGGTGGGATCAAGTCAACTCCATTCCTTTCTTAGTGACGCCCTATCTCAATGGTGTCAGGAACTTCCAACCAAGTAAGATACAAGTTTAAGTGCGTAGTCATCAGCCCAATGTTTGTAGGACAGCTGTTATCCTCCTGGAATGCCATGGTAGAGGCGCGGTGGCCTTGGTTTGGCCTTCGGGGTGGTTCTTTACGCCATGGGTAAGAAGAGCAGGGCACAGTCAGACAATATTGGGAGCCGACCTTTCAGTGCGTTTGGCGACAACAGTAAGTGGCGAGACAAGACACGTACAGGAGATATCATTATTTTTAAAATGCCTCAGTATTATTGTATCACAGTGTGGCCATTAAAAAACGTAATGATATTCCGAAGAGTAATGTGTTGGTTAATATACTAACAGACAAAAAATTATTCTGTGTGATTCGAACTGTCCTGCCCGTACGTGGGTGTCGATTTTTATGAGGCGCGTCCAAATGGAACATGCTGGGGAGCATACACGAGCGATCGCTGTCTCTAATGCTCATGAATTTTCGAGAACGTTTTAGCATTTTGGTAATACCACGATGAGAAATAAAATACAGATCGAAGTGTTATTTTCAAACTGCGAAGCTGCAGGACGGATCCCCGAGCCTCTATCAGTGTTAGAGATTACGACAGAGGTCAGAGTAAAAGCGTGTGCTGCCTCAGGAAAATAGTTGTGCAGCTAAAAGAAGATTATGATTGCCTGTCTGTGTTCTCGCTAAATTTTTGATGTCTAAACATCTTTTCTCTCCGTATACGGCATTTCGTAGGAGTAATTTCGTTAAAATGGAACGGAAGTCGATGCGCGGAAATGGGTCATAAAGATGATTGACCCACGTGTAGCAACATAGACACGTATATACGTAGTCACTTTCGTAAAAATCAGTGTACATACCAAACGTATTGGTGTTCCAAATGAAACTCTGTGCTATTAATAATACCCTGGAATATATTTGGTAAAATAAAATAGTTATAGTAAAAAGTAATTACAAGTTTTAAATTACCTAATAAATCTGACATTACACGCATGGTAATTTTAAGTGGCGTGATTCAAATTTGCCATTGTATTTTTTTATTATTTCTAAAATATCATTACTAAATAATAATGTTGAATCAGCTCAGTAAGTTTTATTTTTGTTAGTAGGAAGTATTTACAAACTTATTTAATTCATTTTAAGCAAAAACAAAAACACACGCATATACTTAGTGATATAATGAGTGTTTTTAAATGTTTCAGTTAAACACTTCACAAAAACAAAAGAAGTATAACTTTTAGTGTATGCGGATAATCTATAGTATTAATGGTTTAGTGAACTTAAAAAGATGGGCAGTAGTTTAATAAAACTCCTTGTAGAAAATCAGGTTCAAAGCCGGGTTTTTTATCGGAGCCGTTTCTTATAGTTTAAGATTTCCGGTTGTTTCGTGTTGCTAATTGCTATCTGCGTTTGATTGTGGCAAGAAAAGTGTACGATTCAGGCAGCAAATTCTAGCGGCTTGAGCAGAAAGTATGTGTGTTATTTGAATCCAGAAATTTTGGTATTTGAAAGGCCACTTTTTTATTTATCAGGTTTGGCATTATTTTTAAGAATTGTACATTAAATTTCAGGTCTGATTTTTGTATTATAAGTTTATTTGCAACATGATAAACATGGCTGCATTCTTTTCTTTTTAAATATCTTGATCCATAGCAATCACGTCGTTTTAAATTGACATTTTGAATTATACAGCTTACAATTTTAGTTGGAAATTAAGAAAAATGTGTACTTCTTACCTTTGCCATCGCTCTGGGTTGTCAAATTGTCAAACGGCGTGTAGAGCTTCACGGTACGAAACGTCTAGTTGGGAAAATGCCCAATCTCTAAGGGATGTTTGTTTAAAGATAGTGTCATCGAAATACGAAGTAAGTTTTAGTACAATATTACTGTGATTGTTTGAAAATATTGATTTTTTTTCTATGCGTGGGAAATTGTAAATGTATAACGAATCCACTCAACTGATGAAGGTTCTGAAGTAAATATGCGCATAATTAATACGAAATGATATGAATTGTTTTTAAAGTATGCGTTACAATGACGTGTTGTATTAAATATTGTAAATACTAAAATTTATTTTATCATTTTATGTATTTTTTGCTTGGTTTAAAAAAAACTTAAATATAAAATTCAACGAAAGTATATTTTGAATATGTTCATCGTTTTGTAAATCCCCTCTTAGTGCTTGCTCTATAACAGTCAATGTGTCATTAAATATGACATAGGTAAAAATCACATTTGGCAAGAAAATTCATTTATTTCATCTAAATATCTGGTAAATAAATTTTACAAAGAAACAAAGACCTCAAAAGATCTGTAGAATGAAGCTTACAAACAAAATAATTCTTATTAATTAATAATAATGACAAGAAATTGATAGTGAAACTTGAAAATTTTTGTTTTAGCCTCGACACTATCGCGGGAAATAAGCAGAGAAGATTCTATTCCTGCAAGCTGATCGTTCCCCGTGCGTTTCCTCTCGGTAGTTTTCCGTCTCTGCAGGAGAGAGAGACAGAGAGAGAGAAGAATGGAAAGACGCGGAGGACAAAACGCGCGCCGAGAACTAGAGAACTACAGTTTTCGCTCCCTGCGATCCCTCTGCCAGTCTACTTTAAAGTAATGAGCTCGTGAATAGTCATGGCGTGGACTCTCCGCCTACTGGGAAGGGAGGGGGATTGGAAGGGAGGAGGGCCGCAGAGTTGTCTCGTTTTCGAACCATCGAGTCGTGCCCATACCTGGAGGGGGAATAGATGATGAAACTGCAAAATATTCATTATAAAAAAAATCATTGTACGTTTCACTGTTGAGTAAATCAGTAATTTGCGATATACACACAACACAAACATGCACTTGGCAAACCTTTTTTTATTTTTTTTAACGATACCAGATAAAATACGTACGTATCACCAGTTACAAAGTTCATTTCATAGTTTGGTGTTTACTGCGGGTAAATATACTATACTAATTCAGATTTATCTCTAGTTTCACAAACTTCATTGTTTGTATGACGTCTTACTTTAAAATGCAACATTGTACACGCAGTTATCAATGATCATAGTGCACTGTGTGTTGGAGATAAAATGCAGCGAGTTCGCCACATAATGGGACTAGTGCGTTAATCAAACACTACGTAAAAAATACATTTTACTTTCAAAAAAATATCTGTTGGAAAACGAACGCACGTGACACTGTTGACGTCAGGTGATCGTGACACTTCTAATGGTAAATCGTAGCGTCATTGTTCATTGAGCATTATTCTATGTGTGTTGCTGGATTCACTGAAGCCGTGCACCGTGAGAACTGTATGTTTATAACGTGTCTAGATCTGGCCGGACACTCGTTCCCTCCTTCCCCAGGCGCCAGGACTTGGAGGTGTGTTCTCGCGCGGCACTTTGCCGCCTTCCCGCCCACCCCCTCCACCACCCTGGACGGCTCTGTTTATCCGGTTACCGCGTCGATAAACTTGCGAGAGGGATGGCGCGCCTCGCAAGCGATGAAGGGCGAGCCCCCCCCCCCCCCCCCCCCGGGCTCTTATCCTCTCGAGTGGCAGTGGACCTGGCGTGCCCACTCACAGTGACAGCGATGGCAACTCCCGGTGACGTACCTTCACAGATACCGACCCCTATGCGATAGAAAGGTTCACACCTTTTTTTTTTTTAATTAGCTATATTTTCTATCTTTGTAAGGCGTCTGTGACACCCGTTGAAAAAAAGATGAATGTAACAAACACTCCAATTTAGCATACACGAAATATTTATTAAAATTTTATATTATTTTTATACTTTGCAAATGAAAATTATTTATGGTGTATAGGTATATGATACAAAATATTTGATAAAAAATTGTTCTCTTGAAAAACTACATTACGTGTGAATTATCTGATTCGATTATCTTAAATGAAATATAACGACATACTCACGTAATAAAAATTGATTTTCAGCTATAAATTGAATATTTACTTAATTTTCTAACTAAATTATTCAAATTAGAAAAGTAAAACTATGATTAAAATCTCACAAATTAAATAAAAATAAAAGCACTTCTTTAACTTCTATGGTCATATTTTGGTGAAAAATTCAAATTGTACTTCTGAAAAGATATAAAAAATTATAAAGTGTTGCTGTGTGTACAGCAGCAAGTGCTGCTACCTGCAGAATGCTGGCCTCAGACTCCTGGTGGGCGACTTCCCGTCACACACTGGCATTCTGTAGGTAGGCGCTATCTCACAGCATTACATAGTCAGTCAGTGAGTCAGTGACGATTATTACATATTGTGAGAATTGTTACGTGGAGATTCCGAAGTAGATTTACTTCATTATAATGCTGAGCTAATACCTGGACATTTTGTTTGGTGATATTTCAGCATGTTGGGTCTCTAAGATACACAGAACGTACGAATTTGAACCATAATTTATATATTTATTTATTTATTTTCTACATATTGAATTTCCATAAGTATTTAAAATTGGAAAAAATTCAAATAATTTTAATTTGAGCAATGATAGATTCATTACATCACCTTCTCGTTAGTTGAATTCACTACCATGCTACGAATGAGACTAGTCTAATTCATTTATAAAGAAATTGGTTGTTTAACATTTTAGATACGAATTTGCATAATTCATATTTCAGTATTCAGAGAAAGGAGTTAGATTTTTTTCAGATTTAAAGAGTTAATTTCGGAAGTGGTCAATTAATTAATTAATTATTATATCTGATGGGAAAATTACAAAAATTATGTTATTGTCACATTAAACCAGCAGCAGTTGTGTTTTCACTGTATGGCTCGAGACCATTCTGTACATATATTTTTGGTTCTGTAAACGGTTAGCGTGTTCATAGCAAATATTTATGTCAAACAGCCTAGATGCTACAATACTAATACGCCATAAATACAAGCAATGCATAAGAATATTAAAACGGTTTTGAGGCCTTAACAAAATATTTGGTCAAAATTTATCCCATTAATAGTCTGGTTGTCTACCTAATAATTTTTATGACCACGATAGGGGTTCTTAACGACAGCAAAATATTGTAGTTACTAATAAATAGTTTTGTTAAAACTAAAAAAAAAAATAATTCCCTGTCACCATACATTATTTTAGACTCAATGGTTAGTTTTGGAGCAGCAATCAATTTTTCAGAATCTAATTGTAAATAAAGTGTACTATATTTTAAACTCCAACAAAAACGATAAGTAAGTTTGTGTTTAAAAATCAGAATTTATTTATAGTAGCTGCGAGTAAATTATTATCTAACAGTAAATTCCCGATTTAATTGAAAACATGGAAAACTAATTAATTTAACAACATTTACAACACTTTTTTGAAAAACTATAACCAATTTCGTTGAATGTGTGATAATGAATTTCTTTTTTTTGAGAAATTATTTTCTATACGTTATACAACACTTAAAACAGACTCCGGGCAATTATATTAAGTTAGAGCTAAACTACACTTCAACCACTTGATATTAACACATTAATTATAAAGTAAAGAACTATTAAAAATACTACATTAATACTCTATGTGATAAAAATTCTAAAGCCTGGACATTATGTATAGATTACTTCAACTTATTTTCGGATAGGCAATTATGAACGTCTTTTCTTACAGAACTGTGACATCGAAATAATTTTTGAACTATGTCTACCGATGAGATTATCATTAAATAGTATAATTTTGATAAATAACCAAAATACTAAAAAATTTTCACATCTTTGTTACGTTAAAATTATTTTCCCTGTGAAAAGAAACCTCCTTAAAACTAATTTTCCTGGAATATCGGTTACTATAACTACCATTTTTATACAATTGATGGCACAACGTCCACTTTTGCGGTTGGTAAAATCAAATTTGTGTACATGTTGATTCTGAATTCGACCAACAATCTTCCACTGCAGGTTCATCATCACGACAAAATCAGTTGGAAACCTCTGTACGACTGACTTTCGGTCTAAAGCGCTTCCCAAGGCTGGTATACGTCTTTGAAGTTGGAGCTGAACAAAATTTTTATTGTAAATAATAGAAAAAGTAATTAAGATAGAACACTGAGCATTTGAGTTATGTTTTGAATGAAGTTCTACAACCCACGTGAATTTTTACGAAGTATAAAAATTATTTCATTGAAATAATTGGGTTTATTTACACGCTACAATATGTAGAAAATACACGTGTTACCTCAATTATTTCAACAGCAAACAGCAAATAAAGTAGCAGTGGTCGTTCAATTAAACATAATTAAGACGCTCAGAGTTCTATCATAATTACTTTCTTGATTATTTACAGTAAAAAGTGTTGTTCAGTCCAAAATTTAAAAATGTAAACCACCCTTGGGAAGCACTTTTGGCCGTAAGTTTAATTACATGTTTTCAACTTATTTTGTCTGAATGAGCCTGCAGCCGATGTTTGTCAGTGGAATTCAGACTCATGCTGTATAATGTTCAGGGAAAAGTTAATTGAATTATGGTATGGATTCCCACATAACGTTGAAATATTTAGTTTTTTGCTATTTACAGATTTTTAAGAAAAAAATATTTAAAAAATGTATTAACAGAATTTATTTTTTGAATTGCCCGTTGCGGTACAAGGGAAATAAATTTAAAGAGTCTGGCAATAAGACATTTAGGCAAATAAAAAGTGTAAGTCATAAATTTATTTTCACTTTTACAAGAATAGAACAATATTTGCAATAAAAAACATATCAATAAATACTTATCTTAGTGAAAGAGTATTAATTTTCCTTAAACAAATGCAATGACTAGAGGCCTTCAAAATTTGCACCAGGGTGAAATAAACATAATTGCACAAAGGCACGATAGTGGTGTTTGCTGATTGGCACCTGCCTCATTCTACCCTCGGCCTTGGTTCCTCATGACTGGGTCACGTGTTTCTTAACAGTATGTGATTGGTTCGCAGACCTTATCTGGAGTTTAAAACAATAGTTGAACCGATTAAAGAGGTTATATTACACAATTATTTGCAGCCTTGTCTGTTGTACAGTGATTACGCGAATTATACCTGTCTCTAACACTGAAATTAAATGCAACTACCCAACATGGTGGGTGGAGCATAGCCTAAACATTCTCTCGTTACGGCAAAGGTTATTATTGTATGCTCTTGCTTCTCCCGTTTATAATTGACCCCCCCCCCCCTCCCTTCCCTAAAACGTAAACGGGCAATGGAGTAAGGAATTGTCAAGATATGGATTTTTGTGAAGTAGTTGAAGTACGTATCGACCTCACTATCGACATATTTCCACACCCAAAATAGTGCGAAAATGGTTCTTTACACCGTAAATGGAACAGAAATATTCTTATAAAATTACAAATATTTGTTAATTTGTACATTTATATTAAAACATTTTATCATTAGAAAATAGTATTTGCAGTAATACTGGGTTCAGATTCTTACCCAGGCAATTATGCTTCGGGCAATCCCGGTACCGACAATAGTTAAAGTTACTTGTAAACCCTTCCCTGAATAGCTTCTCAGTATTAACTGCGCACATTAATAGGCACGGTAAAACCTAGTAAAGCGAAATTGATGAATATTCGATTTTTTTCCCATGGGTTAAAAATAATTATGCTTCAGTGGCAACTGAAATATAACTCTTGTGTCAATTATCAGAAGAAATATATACTCAGTATTATCTCCAAAAACGTATTGCATACATCAAAAACATCCATCGCTATGTTTTGTACAAAGTTACAACACCTTTCTTGTAGTATAACAAACTATTTCCTGGCAACTGGTTTCCAAAGGAATATATTGTAAAATTGCAATTTTTTTCCTGTCTACCTCACCTGATGACGGTTAATACGTATGGATCATGATTCCCGTCAGCAAAAACAGTCACTTCCGTGACATACAGGCCTTTGAAAATGCTTTCACAATGCAAACACTACCCTTCACACGATGTTGTGGATGTCCCGCAAAGAGCCGTACAGAAAGCGGTGGTGTCTGTACAATAATGCAAGCGTCGCCGTGCCCGTTGGGTCGGGCTACCCGCTGGCTGGACTTGCGTCACGGCGGACGGAGTGCGCACGCATCGTGAAAGGTCACGAGATGGAAGAATCAATCTCGGGGAAATGCTAGATGCCAGGCGCAGTCTGAACATTCGAGCGAGAGATAAACTGTTATACGAACCGACTGCGGCCTCCCCCCTTCAAAACAAGAGTTGGACTCGCGTTAGGATCCCAACTCATCCTGATTTCGGTTAACCGTAGTTTTCCAAGATCACGCCTGCCAAATGCTTGGATGATTCCTCGCTAAAACCCATGGCCTATATCTTACCCGAATTTGTTTTATAAGAATAGTTATCACCGCTATCAATAAATCTCGGTTACATAAAATATATAAAGATTTTTAAAACAGCATAATATTTTATTGACTGCTCACGGAAACCTAATTTATAGCTGTTTTGAGATTTAATGTCCGTTTTAAAGGTTAAGTTTATTTTAAGTCAGCTGAATCGATATTAATAGCTGCTATACTCTCTTAAAATGTATTAACCGTTTAGACGAGTATGTGACAAATCAATATAGTTGACTTGGAACATTGTAATAGAAACAACCAAAGTAATTATTTTTCATACAAGCTAAATAAAAAATTGTAATTAACTATTGGAATTCTACGTTTCGTCAACTGCACGGTTTGCTGAGTATTATTTTCGGTAAACAGCTTAATAACAACAGGATGAACCATCTCGGGTTTCGAAGCCTGGTGAAGTGACACAATTTACGCCAACCTCGCGGCTTTTCAATTCTTTGCGAGGTCGTAAAAAAAGTACTATTTTGAAAAACAATCATGTGCCTCCCAACGTTGAACGACATGTTAACCAATGGAACTACAAAAGTATATTGTGTCATGGCTGACAAACTCTTGGCTGTGGTTGATGTTATAATTTTTTTTCTGAGTTTAAGTGCCGTAAGTGTTTTATGTTTCATAACATAAGCACCTAAATGTTTTCTGAGTCCAATCCTTGCTTTGTGATTTATAATTCCAAACTAAATCGCGTGTCCGTTGGCGTACCATTTGTTAACAAACGCACAGCTGAATTGGACAGTTATGTTGGTGATTCGTATTTAAATGTTTGGCCCCGTGCGTAAAAAACACGAATTATTTTAATATACCTATTCGCTATAAATCATAAACGTTTGCTGTATAATCGACCGTCAGGTTGGAAACTGTCCAACATGTAATTTTCATTGGCTGCCGATGTGTAAAACGCTATACAGTAGCGAGTACAGGAATTTTTTGGAGGGGAGATGGGTGAATTTGAAGAACATAGAAATAAATTATAATTTAAACAGATGTATAAAAAACTTACATTACTATTGATACTAACGACCAGATATATATGGGCCCACAGAACACAGAATAGCCGTAGACCATGCGCCTTCTCACATAGTTAAAATTGCATGTGTAGCCTGACAGCTCACTTTGCACCACTCAAAATAACATACTGCCTTTTTCTGACATTTCGCAAATTTTTACGTGAAACGTCTTTCAGTTCAGTAAGTAGGGGTGGGTCACTTGCTAAAACCGCATTAAACTAAAACATGGCCTCGATGATGATTGTAGCTCCGTGACTACGTGCCAAGCGCTATTCATTTATATATCTTTGAGTAGAGCAAAGTAGCCACTACTCACGGACTCATGCAGCTGGATGGCGTCAGTGCCGCGTGACACACGTCGCAGTTTGGGCTAAAAATTGTTGCCTGGAAGGCTTTCGTTTGCTCATAACTCGTCAGTACGTGTACAGATTAAGACTAAAAAGTTCACTTTAGTTTGAATTCGTAGCCCTATAATTAGGTAAAATATAAATATAATTAGTTATATGTGCCCATCAATAGTTATAGTGGATTTAACTTTAATTTAATGGAAAATTTCAAATTACTTTGACTATGGCGCCTCCTAGACGTACCATTATGGGTCAGAAACAGTGGGTGTCATTTGGTTTCATTCATTCTCTACTTACCTCTACAATGCATTGAGCTGCGTACATATAACATGTTTCACGGAAATTACTGCGGGGGCGTATCTGATACCACCTACCCTACGTTATTCCCCCTAACTTCTGGGGAGGATATATCCGCCCTATCCAACCCCCCTCCTCTCCCCCCCCCCCCCCCCGGCTCAATCCTGCGTCTACTATTACACATCTTTCACTTATCCACGTGAATAATTTGCACGACCGGTGGTTAGAGACATACAGAATTTGCTTTACTATTTTTATGCAAGCTGGAATGATATCATCATTTGAATGAATGGTATTTATTTTCATTGGTTCATGGGTAGTTTGACACATCCCGAAGGACAAGAAACCAATAAAAAATACCAAAATTAGTATCAAAAAGACCATATGCATTCCGAAAAGAAAATTACGTGGCGGTATCCGCTGAACACAATACATTGACTTGTTTGTACATAAGTGTGCGTGGAGTTTGACCCAATACCAGAAAATAACGAGAATTTTGCAAATCCCTACCTTTGGTTCTAGGTATACTATATCACTAGGGGTAAGCATTTTTCGCGAAAAGATTTGAACGTCTATTATACTGTAATAAGGTATACCCAGACCAGCGGATTCTTCCTTGTGATTGACGGCTGTCTGCAAGAGAAGTCGTTGCCTTATATGACCGAGTCACTGAGCAAACGTTAGTTTCTGCACTGAAATTACTGTGATTGGTGTTGTAACAATCGACATGTATCTGATGTAACCTCTCGTGTCAAACGCAAGAGGAACAAGGGGTGATATGGCAGACTGAAAAACACGTAGTTCTGACTTTTGAATCCGGGAGTTACTGTTATTTGTCGAATCAAAGAAAATGTCTCTTCTGGGTAGTTTTAAGCTCAAACACCGTCATCTCCAAACCATGCAGCCGTCAACGGTAGACCCTCTTCTGAATTTATAAGTATTGATCCAACTGGTATCGCTGTCTTAACGCTGTTGCTCTTAGCTGGGCAAACAGTTTTACGTAGAAGTGTCTTACCAAGTGGTTCGAAGTTGCTCGGGCAGCGTGACGGCATGTAGGCGAGATTTCTGACGGTGTAGCAGTCGCGGGCAGCAGCTCCCCGCCTCGGGTATCGTCTCAGAGCTGTCTCTCTGAGCTGTCTCTCTCCCAGGGCCTGATATACTCTGGAACTCGAGGTAAAAAAACATCGGAGATTGTTCTGGGCCTACATGACTGGAACACGCCGCACACCCGATGTCCGATTTTTTTTCCTAGCCTAAGTTAATTCTAAGTGTGTACGGGAGGGTCCAGGTTAGGGGAGGACCTAAGTGTGTCTCGGGCTGAAGCCTATACACTCTACCATGCGGGTTTTGAACCATGCAGGACAAGGGCGCGTGCATCGTGTGCTTATTGGGGTTTACTGGCCAGCCATGGCTGCGATTGGCGCCATGACTGACGCCCCATTGGTCGCCTAGCTTAAAAGCTAGCTAATGTGACCCAGGTAAAACCTGCATAGACACAGGGAAAACCCTGGGCCGGTTCATGCGGGGATCAATTAACATGCATTAAGCAAGCAGGTAACTACTGGACAAGAGGAAGAAGGGTCCAGGTAAGAAGAGTTGGAGGGGCTGAAAAATCAACCATGCTGGAGTTGGGTGCTTGGGCCTTGCGGCCCGCATTTAAAGGTTGGGAACTCCTGGGTTATTATTAACCAGGGGCGCAAGCGCCCCCAGGGGCGGGCGACTTCACTCGTCAGCCCAGCCACAGCTGCCCAGGCAGCCACAGTTAAAACAGAAGTGGGCAGACGAGCCAGTAACCCGGCTCGAACTGCTGGCTCTCGGAGCGAAAGGCAGCCTGACATTGCGCCATCTTCATCTTCCTTCTTCCAGTCAACAGCCAACGACCTTTCAAGCCAGGGTGGGGGTAAGTCGTTCAGGCGAAAGAAGTATCTTGCGAGTCGGACCCTCTTGCCCCCCAAATTCCCGGGTCGGTTGAAGGTCGCGCCGCCCAGGCTACCACTGGCTCCAACAGGGCCCCAACTTGAAGGCGCCGCCATCTCTTCCTTCAGAATTCCGATGCAGTTCAGTTCCGATGCGCGCGCGGCAGTCCACAGCTCCGCAAGTTCCAGCCCGCAGTTCGTCTACACTTCGCATCCAGGGCACATCGAGATCCCCTGCGGTGCCTTCGCCGACGAAGCTGCTTTCTGCCGCGCGCCGAGCTACATTCAGGCTACCTTTCTCCCCGACAGCCGTGATAACGACTCCACAGGCCAGCCATTGGTCAGCGGACTGCTATTGGTTATTCACAGCCACCCCAGCGAGATTGCAACTCTCGAGCTGGGCTCCCGTATCCGCCACCCGCGGGACGCGGTCGGTAGCAGTTGGCGTTGCTAGGCCGCCCCCAGCACGCACACAAAACCAACACGCACTGCCAGCCTTCGGTTACCCAATAGGGCGCAGGGAACTCCCAGCCAACAGCCCGCGAGAGAGATGCGCACGCTCCGAGAGACGACCACCGACCCCCGATGTCCGATTTTTTTTTTTTTTTTTTTCCTAACCTAACTAAAACTAAGTGTATTTTGGAGGGGTCCGGGTTAGGGAGGGACCTAGGTGCGTCTCAGGCCGAAGCCTATACGCCTAGTCATGCTGGGATTAGCCATGCAAGGAGAGGGTCGCATGCATCATGTGCTAGGAGGGGATTGGCCAGCCATGGCAGCGATTGGCGCCATGACTAACTCCCCTCACTCTTAAATCTAGACTATAACTAGAGATAGGTTGGGCCCAGGTAAAACCTGCATAGACACAGGGAAAACCCTGGGCACATTCATGCGGGATGCAAATTGGCATGCATTACGTGTAGGAGTTTACAGGAGACAGAGGATGGTCTGGATGAAGTGTTGGACAGAGTAGAAAAGAGTCTACCATGCGGGGGTTGGGAACTTGGACTCGTAGTCCGCTTTGCTTTTTATCCAGGACTGGATTTAGTGACCAGGGACGCAAGCGCCCCTGGTGGTGAGTGGTTGCACTGGCCACTCACTCCGCCGCCAGTCAGCACCTAAAAAACTAAGAAACTAAAACAGAAAAAAGATAAATGACTTACAAACTAGGCATTTCGTTACGAAATATGCAAACACCCAACTCAGGGATGGACGTGCAGTGCTTAAGATAAAACTAAAATAAGAACTAAAAATATATATATATTTTTTAATTTTTTTTTTATTTTTTTTTAGATTTTTATTATTATTTTAGAAATATATATTTTTGATGACTATTACTTAGTATCTAGGACTTATTACTAATTTACAAATCTCTAATATCTACTACTATACTACTAGTTAAATATAGAGGAACTGTCGGTGTATAAAGTTACAGGTGAATTAAGTCAAGACCTATTCGCATTCTGGCATTGTTGCAAGCTTGTAATTCAAAATCCCATGTCTTTCAGAAACACAACCGGCACTGGAGGTGAAGCCTGCCAGGCGGGCCATGCCCATCGTACATAGGGAGTCAGCCCTAACACAACAGGCAGTGAACTCCCGGGAGCCGAACCTACACCTGCGTGCTTCGGACCATTTTGAATAAGCAAATTATTCGTTAATGTCTATAATTTAAGTTTCAACTCGCGGGAGACTGATTGGCCGATCGCTCAGCCAGCCACAGCACACTACGGAGGTCTGTGAGCCAAGATTGAATTTGGCATTTTATATTTTCCATGCAACTCTGGATCTTGTTCGCCCAGTGATGAAATATATGGGTTTCTGCTTATGACACATTTATCATAGAATTTTTGCGCAGTTCGGAAATAATAATGTTTTAAAAGTTCGATTTTGAGCTCTCTGTGCATAGCCCTTACGGGGCAATACACAGGCGCATCTGTCGCAATACGAATACTCTTATTCTGAATTCTCTGTAGCTTGATTAAGTGAGATTCCGCTGCTGTTGCCCACACCGGCGCTGCGTACGTGATTATTGGTTTTATTAGTGCGTTATAAATTATTATTCCATTTTTAACAGAGCTACCTAAACGTCTGCTCATGACGGGGTAGAGGGTCATGAGCCTAGTGAAAGCTGTTTTTCTTTTCGCCTCTATGTGATCGCGCCATAGTAGTTTCCTATCCATGTGTACGCCTAAATATTTAACCACATTTTTGTGAGGAATTTGCTCATTGAAAAGTGTTAGTCGTGGTCTATCTTCAAGTGGCGGGAGATGTTTACGCGTAAAAACTATAGCTTCTGATTTAGTAGGGTTTACCTTAATTCGCCATTTTGTGCACCACTGTTCTATTGAATTTAACGCGGTTTGTAATCTGTCTGCTGCGAGTTCTAGAATACTAGATCTGCTAAACAATACCGTATCGTCCGCGTAGCAGCCAAACTGAACTGATCGGTGTGCGGGCTTAGGCATATCGTGGATATAAATATTGAATAAAACCGGCCCCAAGATGCTGCCTTGTGGGACTCCTGCTTTAATTATTTTTAAATCGGACTGTGCTCCTTCTGTCGTGACTCTAAACGATCTATTTTCTAAATACGAGGCCAGTAATTTAATATAACAATCGGGGAAGCCAGTTTTATATAATTTATAAATTAAGCCTTCATGAAGTACTCTATCAAAGGCTTTTTTCTATGTCCAAAAACGCTGCGAGATTATAGCTATTCTGATTGAACGCAGTTATTATTTGTTCTGTCATACGGACCAGTTGATGCGTTGTTGAATGCGCGCTGCGAAAACCAAATTGTTCGTCCGGCAGTACGTCATTTTCTTTAATGTGAGTATTTAGTCGCTGTAGAATTATGCATTCAGCTACTTTTGACAATGTACTCAGCAGACTAATGGGCCTATAATTTTGGGGCAGTGTCTTATCTTTTCCGGATTTATGAAAAACTATCACATTCGCTTCTTTCCACTGCGATGGAAAATACTGTAGTTTAAGTATTCCATTTATTAATTGAGCTAGGTATTCCAAAATTTCATCGGGCAGTTTCTTAAGGACTACTGCCTGAATGCCATCGTTTCCCAGTGCCTTACGTGGTTTCATACGTCTGATAGCCTGTTTAACTTCCTGAGATTGAGTTAAGTAAGGTTTTGAGGTTAAAGGCTGATTAAGTTTAATTGTAAGGTCTCTGTATATTCTGGCATTAAATTGCGGGTCACAGGGTTCGATATTAGGTTGAAAGGCTAATTCAAGGGTATTCGCGAAGGCTTGTGCTTTGTCTGTCGGTGTAAAAGCGAACCCAGTGCGTGTTTGTAGCGGAGGTATTTTATCTATCTTATGAAGGAATCGCTTTGTCATACTCCAGGTGCTACCATCTTGCACCTGTAGCTGAGAGACTTTCGTCTCCCATTGGCTGCTCCTCCATAGAGTTATTTCATCGGAAATTATTTTCTGTAATTCATTAATTCTCGCTTTAATGTCGCGCTGCCTACGTCGAGTATATTCGCGCCTTAATCTATTTTTCTGAGAAATTAAATCCCTAATATACACCGGCAGTTCATCTTGCTTAAATCTAACCACCTTTTCTGGGATGCACGAGTTAATTGCAGTTTGAATTTTAACTGTAAGTTCAGTGACTGCTGATTCGATGTTATCTTTTGTTTTGAAGTTGGCAGCATCGGCTGCAGGCAAATTATCGACTAAATACGTCTGAAAGCCTCTCCAGTCGGCTTTCTTGTAGTCTTTAATTTTTCTCGGAGGACTGATGTCAGTGTCCACGTCATCGAATAGTAGATGTACTGGAAAGTGGTCAGACGACATTTCGTGAAAGACTCTGAGTTCGAATCCCGTTTGAACTCTCTTATTTAATGCAATATCTAAAATATCGGGGTTGTGCCTTAGTACTCCGCTATCGTGAGTGGGCTCTGAGGGAGCATGTACTTGATAATTTTTGTTAGACTCGTGTCTTTGCAGCAGTAGGCCATTGGCTGTATTGCTCCGACAGTTCCAGTCTTTATGTTTGGCATTAATATCGCCGACTGCTAGGAATGTGGGAGCTGAGCCATATAAGATGTCCAGCTCGTTTTCAGTTAGTGACCTGCCCGGTGGTGCATACATCGAAATAAGCACAATTTGTTGTTTATTGACTTTAAAAGTAATTGCCACAGCTTCTAATTTATTAAATTCAGGTAAATGAAATTCACTACGTTGTATACTTCTGTGGATTAGTAGGGCAACCCCTCCACTTCTGGTATCGCGGTCGCGCCTATAAATAGTGTAATTTAAGATAGTTAGACGATCTGTTGGAATTAAGTGTGTTTCGTTTATCGCCGCGATTCTAATATTATGTTTAATTAAATGATCGGTAAATTCGATTATTTTATTTCTAATTCCTCGCGCATTCCAGTAAAGGATGGTACTTAATCTACTGTCTACGGGGGTAGTATTAATGGCAGAACCTAAATTAAGGGTGTGCAGCATTAAAGCTGGCCGCTAATGCTGTCACGAAGCCCGTGGTGGCTTTTATTTTGTCCTCTATTGACTTGGACGGATTACACCAAATAGCCATTAAAATGCACATTGGTTCCAGGACGTGTGCCAGGTTAGGGTCCTGTGTAATGGCATCCGATTGGCCTACGAGCTTCAGAAAGTCGCTCGCGTCCATCGCTGGCTTCTCCGCGGGATTTAGCTGCGGTGAAGCAGTTGGCATTACTGTTGGTGAGTCAGTCTGCAACGGGCTGGCTTGTTGTTGCCCAGGCGCGACTTTCTTGGAATCACTGGGGGGAGTGGTGGAGTTGGGTGGCGCCTTAGTACCTGGCTGATCCATCACTTGACCTTGCGCCCGGCCTTTACCGTTTTTGTGCCCCGAATGGTGTTTCTTCGGGGGCCTCTGGGGCAGGGGCTGGCCTCTAGGCCTGGGTGGGTTTGCCAAGACAGGATACTCCAGTTCATGCCTATCGCTCAGCACTGAATATTGGTTAGGGCTCTGCCATTGCGGGGGGGCGGGGTAGCTCGGGGCTCGCCACGGCTGCCTTGGGGGCTGGGGGCAGTAGCCTGAGGGGCCGGCTTGTGGGGGCGGGCGGACTTGAGCCGCGGCTGTTGCTCGCTTGTTTTCGCGCAATGCGCGTTTGGACTGCAGCTCTCTGTCTTTCCGCTCCTGTTGCGGGAGGTGACGCCAGTTCTCCCTCTTGTAGGCCATGCAGCCTCTGTAATTGGCGCAATGCGGGCCTTCACATCGCGCGCACTTTGCCTTCGTCCTGTCGCCTCCCTGGGGGCAAACCTCGGTTTTGTGCCCTTGGCTGCACCATCGGCACACAGGGGAGGCTCTGCAGCCTTTTGCGGGGTGGCCAAACCTCTGACAGTTGCCACATTGGAGGGGGCCTTTAGGGTGTCGATAGTCCTCAACACGAATGCTGAGGCCTCCGAATGACTTCAGGTCGTAAATCCTTTCTGGATTTACGGCCTTCGGGAGCTCTACGACTAACTTATTTATAGGCTGCCTTGTCTGCCTGTTGTACAGAAACCAGAAGTTCTGCACTGGAAGACCCATTGCGGCGAACTCGGCCTGAATGAATTGTTTGTCGGTGCTGCTATGCACTCGACAAAACACAAACTTGTTCGGGATCTCGTCCCGTTGCAGCAGCACAGAGTGTTGCACTCCGGCCTGCTCCAGTGCACGCACTGCCCTGTGGTACTCCTCCACAGTGGCAGTGTGAATCATGAGCTGGTCATGGCCGCGACTGACGCACGACCAGCGCTCCTGCAGTGCTGCATCCAGCACTGTTTTAATGGCCGGGTAGCTGTGGCCAGAATCAACAAATACATACAGGGGTTTCACCTGCATTTTCTTTGCCTGAGGGGCAGGGTTTGGCGGGGCAGGGCTCGAACCTGCGGGTGTGTTGGCGGCCGTTTGATTGGCCGAGTTGTTTGCCCTTCTGACGGGCTGCTTGCGAAGTCGCTCGGCCTGCTGCCTTACGATCGCGGGGTTCGTCAGTGGGGGGCGCAGTCTTTCGTCCTTTCCTCCCGTTTTTTGTTTTTTTGAGACGACTGTTGTAAAGCCGTCGTCGCTAGACATTTCTTGTTCGTCGTCGCTCGGCAGGGGCACATCGATGCACTCCTGCATCACCTGCTCGTCACTTAACTGGTCAGTCATGTCGCTAGTTACACCCTACAACGCACTAACACCCACTGACCACGCACCCGGTATTAAGCCGGGTTGTGGCTAGGCTGTAGGGTTAGCTACAACCCGGGTTGTTTTGCACGCTTACACTTCTTAGAAAAAAACCTGGGAATACCACCTGGCCTGTGTGCGAGCAAACAGGCTGTTCCTGGAATCTCGCAGCTCCGCTTGACGCGTCCGTCCTCGGCCAAGGCTCGAAGCGAACTCCCCCGATGTCCGATTTTTTTTTTTTTTTTTTTTTTTCCTAACCTAACTAAAACTAAGTGTATTTTGGAGGGGTCCGGGTTAGGGAGGGACCTAGGTGCGTCTCAGGCCGAAGCCTATACGCCTAGTCATGCTGGGATTAGCCATGCAAGGAGAGGGTCGCATGCATCATGTGCTAGGAGGGGATTGGCCAGCCATGGCAGCGATTGGCGCCATGACTAACTCCCCTCACTCTTAAATCTAGACTATAACTAGAGATAGGTTGGGCCCAGGTAAAACCTGCATAGACACAGGGAAAACCCTGGGCACATTCATGCGGGATGCAAATTGGCATGCATTACGTGTAGGAGTTTACAGGAGACAGAGGATGGTCTGGATGAAGTGTTGGACAGAGTAGAAAAGAGTCTACCATGCGGGGGTTGGGCACTTGGACTTTGCTTTTTATCCAGGACTGGATTTAGTGACCAGGGACGCAAGCGCCCCTGGTGGTGAGTGGTTGCACTGACCACTCACTCCGCCGCCAGGTACAAAGCCCGCCCAACGAAGTTCGCCGAGCATTTCCGAACGGCTCCGATTCCGCGCAGCGCGTAACAACTGGTGTTGAACATGTTGCATCCAACGCGCGGTTAGGCGCCGCGCTGGCGTCATCAATGTACGTATGCCGGGCATACGTAACACTGAAATAAACTCACCCAATCACGAAACACAGACGATGCTACAGTGTTTTAACTTTCAGCTAGTATCGGAATATTTTCGCGAAGTATACATGCCCCTATATATCACGTGCCAAATTAACTATGTGGTCCAATTGTATAAAATCACAGCCGTCTGTAGAGCAGCCTAACGGTGATGTATACCACAAACTGTTATGTATAGGCGCATGTAATTTTCACAAAAAATATTTTGAGACTAGCTGAGAGTAGCATCGTCTGTGTTTCGTTATTGGCTGGTAATCTTTCAACTACATGTCTATAACTGGTACACGACTCACAGGTATCCAATGCGGAAGAAACGGATCCTAAATGGCCCGGTTAAATAAGACAATTGCGTTTCTTGTAGGCCGTCGCCAATCACAAGGCAGAACTGCTGAGGCGGTTCGAGTCCAATGAGCGTTCAGAATTTTTTTGCGAAAATTTCATGGCCTTATATACATATTTTTCTTGGCCCCGAATCAGATACTCAAAAAATCATTTTATGATTAAATTTTTTAAAGAAATTTTCAAGTTAAAGTTAGGTAAAGTATGTTTAGGTTTGTTACACAAATAAAACTCTAGAAAAAATTCGTTCCTATATTTTTGGGAGAGGTTAGTATTTATTAATTGTAGCGATCGTAAATAAGCATACAAGTTGGTTGTGTAAGGTAGCTTATTTTATAATATTCTCTAAAATCGTCCGAAGGTTTAAAATACAGGAAAATTGTATTATTATATGCACTGACCTTATTCTTGTATCCTTACGTAACTTAAACTAAGTTATGTAGGATTGGTCCAGGCTAGGGACGGACCTAGGTGCGTCTCAGGTCTAAGACTATACGCCTGGTCATGCTAAGGATTAGACACGCAGGGAGAGGGTCGCATGCATCGTGTGCTAACTGTCTGGGGATTGGCCAGCCATGGCAGCGACTGGAGCCTTGACTAACTCCCATGTTAAGTTGGGCCCAGGTAGAACCTGCATAGTCACGGGGAGAACCCTGGGCACAGACGTGCGAGGGTTTGACGGGCATGCGTCAATAGTGTAGGAGAACACAGGAGACAAAGGATAGTCTGGTTGAAAAGAGTCAGCTATGCCGTGAGTGGGGCACTTGGACGGGTCTGGATGTTTGTAACCAGAAACTCAGGCGCCCCTGGCGGTGGGTGTCCGCACTCACCATACGTCCGTCCTCCAACAGGTCCTGGCCACTAAAGAAGGGAATAAACAAAAAAAAACTTACAAACAAGGCACTTGGTTAATGATACATGTTAAATAATGCGTACGCACTTCGGAGACCGCCTTCTCGGTTCCAAGTACGTTTCGTCTATTGTTTTTGCAAGGGCTTACATGCCTAGACTATTCGTAAGATAAAAACATAATATATTATTTTGATTCTTTGTATTATCATTTGCGTAATAGGTTATAATGTTATTAGTTTCTATGCTGAATCGTAGTGCTATACTACCGCCATTGTGTGCTGCCCTGCACAGGCCTCATCCTCAGCCAGTAGCCAATCGGAGTACGTTTGCCTTTATTTTTTATTTTTCGGCGCATATATTGTTGCACGGCAATTTTCTATGCTAGAGACATAACGTATGCTAATGTGCCACACAACAGTGCTGCTCTTTGTATAGGTCGCCTCCTCGTATCTGAGTCTAATCTGCCTACGTATATTTATTTTTTCACATGGATCCTTCTCTTGGTATAGCATACGTCTAAACTACACAATTAAAGGACAGAACTGCCAGCGTGTAGAAATTACATGCGAATGAGAATTAAATGCATTCAAATTGTTAAACAATATGTCCATTAAAAAATGTCCCAGTTATGAATTTTGAAAGTATCAACTGTAAGCGTTGTAGTGTGTTGGTTCAAGGTCGCATTTAAAGAGTAACACAAACAGTTACAGATAAGCGCATGAGCGAATACTGCTTTGTTGTTTTCTCGCTTGCAGCGCGAAAGAATGGCTCTTTCCCAATTAGTAGAGGGTGAACCTATAAACTTTATCTGGCAACAGGATGGAGCCCCTCCCCATTGTAGTCTCTTTGTACGAGAGTGGTTGACCGTCCAAGTACCTGACCGTTGGATTGGTCGTAATGGTCGAGACGACAGAACATTTTTTTCGCTGGCCTCCACGTTCACCTGATAAAACGCCATGCGATTGTTTCCTTTGGGGCTTTATTAAAGATCGTGTCTACGTTCCGCCGCTACCTAATGATTTGCCAGAGTTGAGGAACATAATTCCGGACTTGTTAACCAAATCGTGGTAAATTTTGACTTAAGGTTGGATGTGTCACGTATAACTAAGGTGCACATATTGAATATTTGTAAGGAAAAAAAAAACTAGGTTAGTTTCCCTTCAACTTGATGTTTTATATAATTGTAACTGGGACAGACTGTATTCAATGGAACATGCAGCACAGCTGGAGCTGGAGCTGGAGGCGCTCTCGGCGGCACACGTCGCTAGGCCGAGCTCTGAGACCTGCGCGCGGCCCTGGCTGCCGCGGGCTGAGCGACGGCTGGGGATCGATTCTAATCGACGGCACGACATCGCCGGGGGCGGCCTGGGTCGATGCGGCGTGACCCCGGGCCGCGGGCCGCCGCGGGAGTAACCCACCCTCTCCCTCTCTCCCCCTCTCACCCTCGACGGAGTCATTTACCCGGCGGCCGGTACACCTCCGTGTGATCAAAAAAATCGTCACCTTCACAGAATGATAGCCAACCGTAGTATGAATAACTTCTCTTCATAACCAAGACAACGTTCTTTAGCGACGAACCGGTTATTTTATTTTCTTATCATTACTTTTAATGAAGGGATTTTCTTGTAAATATTCATTTCCCATAGAACTGTTGCCCTTGTAGTTTGAAAGGTTAATTTTTGCCATATCTTTTACAAACTTTATTTAGTAGGTGCAGAAGGTCACGTTAAGTTATAGCAATTTTGAACATTATTATAACCTTTGACAAAATTCGTGACAAAACATTACACTCGAGAAACTAAAATGGTGTAAGAGACAGAGCTTTCGCGGTTGTATTAGTTAAGTTCGACGATCCTAACATTAAAATACACGTGTCTTCCTAGTAACCAATCATTATTGCTATTTTTTCTATACGTAGAGTATTTTTTCAGCATAAATATTTATTTGTAAATGCAATAGTGTGTTATTGTAAAAGACACTTTACATTTATCCACTAGAAAAAGTTGTTGCGCTATTTTAATGGCAATGCAGTTTTTAAACCGATATCTCTTAATATTGTTAATTTTAATGTGATAATATTCAGTTTTGTAATACTAAAGAGACGTAATTGAAATCATTATTTCAACCGTTTTTGTTAACAATTTGTTTACATAATTTAATTTTTTAAAAATTCAGCATAGAGCTTGCTTTCATTGAATGCCTTTTAATGGTAGTGACTGACTGATACAAATAAATTCGTCTTTGAAACAACAATAAGTGTTAAGGATTTTTTTTTGGTCACAATGACTACAACTAAAATAAGTAAGCACACAATATTTTATGGTCTTAAAAATAATCAAGAAATACTATGATAAAAATATAGGTATTAAAACCTAAGATTGACAATGGCATACAAATTCGACTTTTGATGTTAAAAAGTGAGTAGTATCAATCTGGCAGCACTGTTCAGTATTTTCTCTGCGCTGCATGAGTGAGCCAGACTATATGATGTGTTGTCAACAGACACTGTTATGAAGCCGTGGTATTTTTCAGCCAGTGGTTTTCCTTCTGAGCGACGTAAATACTGGCGCGGCGCGCAGAAGTGCGGACTCGCTCAACGTCTTGTTTTCCCTCCACGATGCAGGCAGACGGACGGGTGATAAAGACAGAGATAGGGAGAGAGAGTGAATGCGGGGGAAAGGCAGAGGAGGGTGGTAGTCACAGGAAGACGACGGTGGCAAATGCGGCGCCACGCCGTCTACAACAGTCGCCGCTCGTACAATGCACACACCCCTCACTCACCACGTCATCGATTACCCTCCCTCCCACTCCACCCCCCCCCCCCCCCCCCGGTGGCTCGGCGGCGCGCACGAAAGCCAAGCCGCACCACGTGACAAACAACGTCGGGCCCAGAGCGAGGGCGCCAATACGGCGGCGCCCCGACGCCCAGAGCTGTGGCGCCGCGACGCTTCCTGTGCCACCCCCTCCTCATTCCTTGACCTGGAAACTACCCCTCTCTCCACCCCTCCCGGCAATTACAATGCCTCGACAGATTAACACCGTCTTCTCGCGACAGCTTAAAAACCAAATTGTTGTATCGATACTCCTTCAAAGACGTACTATACATTATATCCACCAAAAATTTCCCCGTTACAGTTGTATATTATGACCATTTAATTTATACTATTTACAATATAATACATATCAAATCTAAGGTAAAAACAACCTAGTTTTTCGTATAAATATTTAATATGTACACCTTTAATTATTCGGCACACATCCAACCTAGAGTCCACACTTTGGTTGACAGGTCCGGAGTAATGGAAAAAATAGCCTCTTCTCAGCGAAAAAAAAACTATCGTCTCAACCTTTACGACCAATCCAACGGTCAGGGACTTCGACGTTTAACCACTCACGTACAAAGAGATTCCAATGGGGAACGCACGTTGAAGTGAAATCACAGTTTCACTCTAAGCAAATTGCAGAACACAAAACGCTTTACGCTCAGTATTCGCCATTTTGCGGTCAAAGGTCAAGGTCACACCCATCCAAGATGGCGTCGCAATCCAAGATGGCGGACCGTAAGAAATCTGAGAAGCACTAGCAGGAAGGACGAACTTTTTTCTCCTTGGATACTATCGAAGCCAACCTCCCTTTGCGATCGATAGTGAGCGTTCCGCATCCCACATTAATGAAATATACATTATTTACCTGCAAACAACACGTGGCGACATCTGTTGATGACAGCCAGAAATACTTGCATCAATTTGCTTTGCATTAGATAACTTAACTCTCGCTGATGAAATATTTCAAAAACTCTATTTAAGAAATGGTTCCAATTGGAGAAAACTGACAGTTTGTATCTAACATTAGTCACAGAAGCTACCATGGATCGTGGTTTGTTAACTATAGCTGAATCGGAAGGAAGCCGCTGTAGATACTGTGGCAAGGATTTTGTCATGAGAAGGAATGCTAGACGTCATGAGAAGAATGATTGTGCTAGAAACCCACTACGCAACATGTTAAGCTGTAATCGTTGTAGAATATTGTTAACACGAATTGACAGCTTAAAAAGACATGGTAGAACATGTAAAGTCAAGACTACTTACGGCATAGAGGACACCGATGGATCCACTAGACTAAAGAAGAGTGATCTGCATTACGACAATAATTTTCCTTGTCCTGAGCGTGATGGTATTAGCTCACCCGATCGTGAGGAAGAACATAAGTTGAAGGATGCTAATGGCTTCGGGGAGACTGAAACTAATGGCAGTAACAACACCGTGAAAAGTGAGAATACATTCAAGCCTATATTCAGTAGATCCTCCATTCTTTGTAAAAATGATGGACTCCTAAAAAGGAAGCATGAAGACGATGAAGACACTTCGACATCATCGATAGCGAATTCATACGGTAATCTGGGTGAAGAGGATGTCTTCTACAGTGATTGTTCCAGTGACTCTGAGGCTGTTGACAAAGGCATAGACTGTGATGAAGCACCTAGAGCTGACAAGATCGAAGAATGTGGCGATGTCCTGAGACCGAAACGATGGAAACGTCGTGTTATAATAAATAAATCTGATAATGCTTATTATGATCACTGGGACGATTGTGATATTAACAGTATTTATAATAAACAAGCAAGTAAGATGGTGGTAGAAGAGATTGATTACACATCATGGAAAGATCCAAACATATTGGTTGACCGGCTAAGACTTCTACATGGCTCGCTTTGTGCAGGAAACTATTCGTGCATCAAAGAAATATCCTTCATACTCAAAGAACTGAGGAAAGCTGGCTACATACAATAATGGCTTCTTTTACTTGTATTTGTGTAATGTTGAGTAGTTATTAAATATTGAAAGTAAAAATTTAATGTTTTTATTTCTTTTATTCTGATTTCCAACTAAGCCTGTGTGTTTCCGCTAATGTATGTGTGATCATTCCGTTTCCTGTGTGTACTGTGTGTATAAGATTCCTTTCCTGTGTGTACTGTGTGTACGTTTCGTTTCCTGTGTGTACGTTCTGTTTCCTGTGTGTACTGTGTGTACGTTCCGTTTCCTGTGTGTACTGTGTGTACGTTCCGTTTCCTGTGTGTACTGTGTGTATACGTTCCGTTTCCTGTGTGTGTACTGTGTGTACGTTCCGTTTCCTGTGTGTACTGTGTGTACGTTCCTTTTCCTGTGTGTACTGTGTGTACGTTCCGTTTCCTGTGTGTACTGTGTGTATACCTTCCGTTTCCTGTGTGTACTGTGTGTACGTTTCGTTTCCTGTGTGTACTGTGTGTACGTTTCGTTTCCTGTGTGTACTGTGTGTACGTTCCGTTTCCTGTGTGTACTGTGTGTACGTTCCGTTTCCTGTGTTGGTCCAGGGTATAACGCGAGGACCAGCGCTTGGTTTTTCACCGGCACTGCGAGGACCTTTTGCACTCCGAGGACCGGGTGCCGGTCCTCGGAGTGAAATATCTTCGTCTTCACGTTCTACAGCCTGATAGCTATGCAATGGTGTATATAAATCCATTTTCTGAGGTGGTCCTCGTTTCGCATTATATAATTGGTTTTGCGGTTCAGTAGTTCTCCGCCAGGCAGTGTGTTAGTCGACATTCACACACAGCGCATCAAATCTGATAGTTTAATGCGAGGACCATGTTACACAGATCGATCTTTACACACGCTTGCATTTCACCGCATGCTCCGAGGACCAACTACACAGTAACCTTGAGGAATTTAGAGTGCAAACCGAGGACCGTTTACAATAGCCAATGAGAAAAGCGTATTTGAAATTTAAAATAATACGAGGACCGTCTTACACACTGCTGCTTTACACGCATTGCCTTTAAACATACACCGCGAGGACCAGTTACACAGGCAATAAGAATCTGTGAATCTAAAACGAGGACCGACCTTACAAGCCAATGAGAATAGCGTATTTTAAATTTAAAACAATACGAGGACCGTCTTACACACTGCTGGTTTACACGCATTTGCCTTTTAACATATACTGTGAGGACCAGTCACACAGGAAATAAGAATCTGTGAATCTAAAACGAGGACCGACCTTTACAAGCCAATGAGAATAGCATATTTGGTATTGAAAACGAGGACCGTCTTACAGATTGCTGGTTTACTTCCATTTGCTTTTTAACATATACTGTGAGGACCAGTTACACAGGCAATAAGAATTTGTGAATCCAAAACGAGGACCGACCTTTACAAGTCTATGAGAATAGCTTATTTGATACATATTTAAACCGAGGGCCGTTTTACACGTTGCTGGTTTACTTGCATTTGCTTTTCAACATATAGTGTGAGGACCACAAAAATTTAACTATCATAAATTAAATGACCACTACCTTAGAAAATCCAGAAAATTAAACTTTAATTATGGAAAAATCACAGAGGGAAATGATCTTTAGTACATGTTAAATATTTTAGGAAATTTTTAACTCGCGAATTGTCGATTTTTTTTGTGTCCATTCACAAACATTCACAAAATTTTATGTATTTCACACAGTTTTTATTATGTAATCATTAAATAGATAATCAGGAACGCAGCATGATTGCAGATTATTACCCTAGCGTATCAGCTTAATTCGAACGGCATTTGATGGCAAAGATTATTTAATTATTTTCTGAACTGCAGGCACGATTTTAAAAATAATGCCTCACTCTTGATCAGATATGTTTTTATCTTTAAGAAAAAAATTTTGGTTGTTAAACTTATTATATAAGGATATTAGAATTTTAAATATGACTGAATGAAACACGTATGTCAGCGCTGTTCGGAAGCTGTCGGGAAGGAAGGTACGAAAACCAGAATTCCCCCCCTCCAAAGCCCCTCGCCCAGTGGGTGGTGCGTGCTGGTTCAAGCATTCAGCAGTCAATACAAACACTGTCCTTGTTCTGTCAACTCCCCCTTGCTTAAAAGCCTTCAAGGGCACGACAAGGTTAGGGTTGAAAACCGTTATGCTACCTCTCTCATTCTAGTTGTTCTTGGGATATTTTCATCACTCCCAGCTCTTTCCTGGCAGGACGTAACTTATTTCCCTTCGCACTGCTCTCTGTGAACACCTGTTAACCCAGCCTTAGCAGTTACACCCCTGTGAACTACATCCCAGCCACAAATTTGCAATAAAGAATGATAAACGGTAGAATTAAATAGCATCACATGCTGAAGTCTTTTATTTGTAAAAAAAAACATATTCAATCATTTCTGCATTATAGAGTATATATACTTCTAGATTTTTCTAGGTTTGTATCAGTGAGGTTTCATTAATGTAGTTTCCCTCGATGTTATTCCAGGTAGACTTTAATACTGTACATTTTACGGATATCGCAACTATTGAACTCATGAAAATCATAGTTTATTATTTTCCCCCTTTATTAAATTTTTCTGTTTAAGAAAAAGAAATTGTTTTTTTCTTTACTTTTTTCCTTGAGATGGTTTAACTACAAAATTACGATGACTTAATACTTACAAATACTTATTAAATCTAAATCCCTTAATATATATTAAATCTGAATGACGGCACATTTGTAGATCCCATCCGTACGAGGCCGTGTCGGATCGCTAGTTTCGTATAAATAAATGATTTTTTATGGATACTGCAACTAATATTAATACATTGACACCTTAATCATATTAAAAACTTAACAAAATAATTATTAGCACATGCTTACTTGGAATGTTACTACATTATCCGTGTTTGTTTTGTTAATTACTGTACAGATTTCAGATACGAGTATTGATAATAATTTATTGTAGTATGTATACTTAGTTGGCTTTTCTGGTAAAGCACTACTTTGGGACGATATATTTTACTTAACGTTATTGAGATCTTCCTGAAATTAAATTTTTAGTGTAAAATGATAACCGTGGTATAATACTGGAATTACAATTGTGTGGCGCGCGACACGATACACTTTATTTTATTGTGAACATGAATTAAACAAGGTTTACTGCGAATATTTTCAATGCCATTATGTACAAATATATTTGTACGAAGTTCACAAACATTTTTAAATTTATTAAAAAAATTTAGTGCCAATCAATAATCTCAGTTTCTGTTTAATCTCTACAAAAACTAGCTAAAGTGAATTTTTCAAAGGTTTGTGATGTTTGATAAAAATGAGTTTCACGTCTGGCTGTTGCACACTTTTCTAGCTTACAGTTTTTGTTATATTTTTTGTACATATTTAATGTTAAAACTTCTTCAGAATAAGAGCTATTTTTTTTACATAAATACAGCGTGATGAAACGTTAGCACACGAATAATAAATAAATTTTGTCTGCTCTATATCAGTATAGTTTTGTACAACATAACGTTTAACGATTCATTTTTGAGTAATTTTTTTGGCTTTCGCAGCCATTTTTTTTCTGCAGACATCATCACTGTTGAGACGAAGAATAGTGCAATGAAGAGCGAGACGTCGGTATACTCTACCCCCGTGATAGATCAACTCTGACTGTCAAGATTGTTCACAATTTTGTTTAAGTTTATATTTCAGTTCCATATTCGTAAATGTATAAATTAATGACCTTACATGTTGGACCAGTACTTTTCGCAATTATATATATAAATATTATTGGGATAGGCGGAAGAGTTAGGTAAATGCTCACGGAAAACAATATCGTTTATACAATGGTTGCTGTATTGGAGAGAAGAAATCCCTAAAATTTTAAAATTACGCTCAATTGTATATTGTTTGCTCTATATCCCAAAACCCAGATCAAAGAACTCCAAACCAATCATTGAAGTAAAAAATGCATTACTACTAGAAATCGCGAAAAGTCAAGGGTCTTACAGTGTGTTCAAGATTATGTGCCGAAACGACACAGTTGTCTGGTAAAAATTGGTTTATTTATGTTGATATTGTCAGCCGAATGGTAGTAATATTATTATTTTACTAGACAATACCCGCCCGCTCGGCTGAGCTTAAATTATGTCACCGTATGGAATTAGAAAAATAATTACATCATGTCAGTAGTCAGTTATAAATTGAATTTGTTGGTTATTAATTTCATCATAAAATTGCAAATGAATATACATATAAATTAAAAACAGTATGAACATAAACAATCGTAATTTTTGCTTGATATTATTAGTCTTAAATTTTATATAATTAATTTTATAATAAAGTCGTTAAGAAAAAAAAGAGACCACGCGGCGGTTTAAGTTATACAGAGTTTTTGTGTATTATTTATCTGTTGGACAAAAAAAATTAAATTATTAATTGATTTTTGATTTTTAGTTCATTTAAGAAAATGGTGGTTTTTTATAAGTCTTTTAAAATATGTTTTTATTTTATTCTTTTTTTCTCTAAATTAAAAAAATTGATTATGAATAGTTAAAACAAATTGAAAACACTAAATATCTGTGTAATTATTTATTTGTTTCAATGAACTTATAAGAAATAATTAATGCTCACGTAAGAAGTTCATAATAGCCGGTCTGGGAACAGGGTTCAGGGTGTGGAGCCGAAGCCGATGTCCGCCATCTTGGATTGTGACCTCACGGCGGCCATCTTGGATTACCTTGACCTTGGCAGCCATCTTGTTTGACGTCATAGCCACAATTTTGGTTGACGTTTCCGCCACCATTTTGTTTTCTAAAACTTTACGCCATTTTGAATTATGACACCACCGTTGCACTTTCTGTCATGGCGGCCATCTTTAACGTTTTTATTATTATCCGATTTTAATCAAAAAAATTGAAATTAATAAAAAATTACTTCATTAAATTGATATGAAATATTGCCAACATCTTTAAATCTAGGGCCAAACTCCCGGGAGTTGCACTGTTCGTCACGGCCGCCAACTTTATATTTCCGTAATTTTATAGTTAGAAAATCGGGAAAATTTTTAAAAATAAAAATTACTTAATTAAATTTTATACTAAAAATTTTAATACAAATTATTTAATAACATTTTAATAAAAAAGGCTCTTACGTCATGGAGTCCTTGGTTCGAAACTCGGTGAGATCCAGGATGGCGACTGGTCTTTCCTCCATGGAGGCTACCAGCAGACTGACCTCCCGCCGCTTGATCATCACTGGGGCGCAGCCCCTCAGCGCGGGGGAGGTACAAGCCTGTCAGGGCTCTTGTCCTCCCAAGTGGTCGTCATTATCGGATGGGAGGAAAGAGAGGGATAGCCCCTCCCCTCCCCCCTCGTCTTTGGTTATTGAGTGCTGATTCCCAGCTGAATGTGTGGAGAGGAGGACTGAGAGCCACAGTTTCAGCCCCCCTTCCTTTCCCTTTGGTTTCCCCCTCCTGTCCTGCCTACCAGGGAAGGAGGGAGAGGCAGGGTAAAACATCCCCTGCCCCGATGGTGGCTAATTAAAATTTTGAATACTGTAGGTCTGGCCTGTTGGCATGTCTTAATTTTTGCCGAAAGTTTGGTGAGATTCTCGAATTTTCGAATTTACTTCTAATTATATGATGTAGGTGGCGCCAAGGCTGACAGTGAAGCTGCGTTGCGTAATTAAGGTGATTTTAACGGTCGGTAATATTTAATTAATTAATTAATCAATTATAGATTTATAGATTTAATTATATGATCCGCGCTGCAATGTAGGAGGAGCACGGAGTTTTTGTGTCTAATCTATTTAATTAAATTTAATTAGGTGTCATTTTGGGGCGTTTTAAGCGGCGGTTTATATCGGGGTTGTAATCGCCTAGGCGTTTAATTTCTGGGTTAGCATGAAGTGCGAGTTTCTTGAAGAATTTATTATTTCGGAAGAGTAAGTAATCTTTTACAAGAGGAATTTTAAGTCGGCTGTGTAAGTCTATTGTCCGTGTGAGTGGGGGCGCATCGCCGATTATCCTGAGAAATTTATTTTGAATTACCTGCAAAATTTGTTTTTGGTAGTTGGTAACATTGCCCCAGACTTCGTTACCGTACATAAACGCGGAACGGACAATAGACACGTAAAGGAGTAATTTTAAGTGGCGGGGTAGTTTATTACTCTTGAGGAGAGGGTACAGTAGGGATAGTTTGGCCATCGCTGCCCCCCGCACTTTGTGAATGTGTGTGGTCCAACGAAGCTTATTGTCTATAGTTAAACCTAAATACGTGGCAGTTTCAGTATAAGGAATTATTATATTATTTAGAGTTACGTTTTTAGAGGGTTTTAGTCTGCGAGAGGTGAGATTTAGAGCTTGCGACTTGGCTGGGTTAGTTTTAATTTTCCATTTAGTGAACCAGAGTTCTAAATCATTTAATTGTAGTTGAGTGCGGAGAACAGCGTAGGGAAGGTTAGGGTCGTGTGTGAAAATTACTGTGTCATCGGCGTACATTTGAATGGTGGAGTGAGTAACTGGGATGTCTGCAGTATATATATTGTACAGGAATGGCGAAATTGCCGAGCCCTGCGGTACACCTGCGGTGATTGGCCGGATAGTAGACTGACCTTTGTCTATTGATACGTAAAATTTTCTATTTTGAAAGTAGCTGCTTAGTAAATGGATGTAGCAGTCCGGGAAATTAAATGATATTAACTTTTGTAGGAGCCCCGGGATCCAGACCTTGTCAAATGCTTTGGCAACATCTAAAAATACTGCGATGGTGAATTCTTTTTTCTGCATGGCAGCCATGGTTTCTGTAGTAAATTTAGTAAGTGCATGAACTGTGGAGTGAGCTGAGCGGAAACCAAATTGTGTGTCCGGGATAATTTTGTGCACTGCCGCATGAGTTTGGAGCCTGGTTAAAAACAGTTTTTCAAAGATTTTACTAAGAGAGCTGAGCAGTGAAATAGGGCGTCTGTTTTCGGGCATTTTAGGATTTTTACCTGGTTTTGGTATAGTAATAATTTTAGCAGTCTTCCAGGAGCTGGGGAAGTGTTGAAACGTGAGTATGGCATTGAAAAGATCTGTTATGGCGGATAGAGCATTAAATGGCAGATTTTTAAGAAGTTGATAAGTAATTTTATCCTCACCCGGGGCTTTATTTAGTTTTACGTGTTTGATAATGCTGATTACTTCCGGGAGAGTGACTGGATCGGGAATGGAAGTGGGAGGGGAGTGATTGAAATTATTTATATTTTCTAAGAGCTCCTGCGTAAAAATCGGGTCTCCGATGTCGTTATTCGGTGTAAATTGCTGTTCGTAGCAATCGGCAATTGCGTTAGCTTTATCAGATGGTTCGTAGAGAAGTGTACCTGTCGGGGATTGAACCGGGTTAGAGTTTGTATTTTTAGTCGTGTTTCTTAATACTTTAGCTATTTTCCAGAATTTATTCATGCTATCAGAGAGATCAGCTACAAAGTGTTCCCAGTTATGTATTTTTAATTTGAGAAGTTCGTGCCTAAGTTGATTTTTAAGTGCGTAATATTTATTTTTATTTTCAATTGTGCGGAATTTTTGGTATTTATGGCGTGCTTGTCTTTTATTTATTAGGAGGAGGTCGGCATCCGGAAATGCATGTTTTAAAAATTCGCGCCTATTTAAAAACGTGGTGTGCTTTTTAACTATGTTTAAAAATGTATTTTGAATTATTTCGGCCGCGGGGTCTATTTGTTCTTTAGAAGTTATTATTATATTATTATTTTCAAATATTTCCTCTAATTCAATTTTAAATGTCTCCCAGTTGATGACCGGGGTTCGACAAAGTACTGGGTTTGGATGTGTTAGAACATGTGTTTCAATAACACAGTGTACAGGCAAATGGTCAGAATCAAGTTCTGGCAGAACTTTTAGTTGAATATTTATATTAGGAATATTAGTGAGAATTATATCTAAAACGTCTGGCTGATGGCTGATATTAGCATGGTAATGCGTGGGAGTGATCGGCGCATGGATTAAATATTTATTTTGTAGTGAGTGTTCGCTTAACACTGCCCCTTTGCGATTGTTATATCTACTGTTCCACTGTTTATGTTTTGCATTTAGATCACCAGCTATAATGAATGGGTGCGGTTGGTTTATTATTTCGTTGAGGTCTTTATTTAGCAGAGGTTTATTTGGCGAGCAGTAGGCTGCGACTAAAGTTATGTGGCCGGTATTTGTGCGAATATTTATAGACGTATTTTCTATGTGGCTGGTTTCTGAAGGTTTATTTATGTGGTGTTGAAGTCGGTTATGGACTAAAATTAGAGTTCCTCCTCCGGCAGTTACTCTGTCTGTGCGGTAAGTTATGTAATTTTTAATAGTGCAACGTTTTGTAGGTTTTAAAAATGTTTCGTTAATTAAGGCCACTTCCACTCCGTACTCCTCCAGAACTCTCTCAAGTTCGTAGAGTTGTGTAGTTATCCCATTGGCATTCCAGTACAGGATGGAAAGGGTACCTGGGTTCGGGGCAGGAAGATGTGTACCCATTAAACGGCCCCGGAGAAGGTTGTCAGGGCCTGCACCAGCAGGAGGGTCTTCATTGAAGGATCGGTGGCTGTGTTGGCAAGGAGCATGTAGGGCTTCATGTGTGCCATGAATGCGGCGAAGTTGGCATCACGCAGGAAATTCATCAGGTCCCGGAGGTCGGACATGGCGGATTGGATGCCAGCACAGTCGCCGAGGGAGCTTGGAGTTGCAGTAGGAGCTTGGGAGTGGGGGGGTGGGTGTTGGGAGGGGGTGGGGGGAGGAGGGGGGGTGGGAGCTGGTGTGTGTTGCGGTACGATGATGCGTTGTGCGTTGTTGTTCGCCGCCTGTGCGAACGAGAAAGTTGGCACCACTGGCCTCGTGGGTGCGGGGGGTGGTAGCAGTGGGTAGTGAGCTGGTGTTGGCTGTGTCGCAAGAGGCTGCGCGAGTTCTGCGCGCGAAGACGCCTGATCCTGACGGAATTGCACATACTTCAGGTATTCGGGGCAAAGTTTGGAGTTCCCCTCGTGCACGCCATTTCCCTTGCAGTTCGCAAAGTTGGGATTTTTGTTGAGGTTGGGACAGGCGGCGTATGTGTGGGGCCCGGCGCAGTGCTTGCATTTGGTGGCGAGTCGGCAGAAGTTGCGAGTGTGCAAAAACTTCCAACAGTTCTGACACTGCGCAACGTCTCCGACACGTTTGCGGTATTGTGTCACTTCAACACGGGTCATGTTGATAGTTGTGAGTGACGTGAGGCGAGGGAGGGTATCGTTCTTAGCGGCCGTAACGCTAAAGAGTGGCAGTGGCTCCTCCCAGGTGTTGGTGGGATCGGCAGGGTCCGCGCATTTTTTGTGGAATTGGTAGACGTCCAAGATGGTGTACCCACGTGCCTCCAAGTCTTCTCTGATTGATTCCGTTGGCGTGGCGCGCGGCATGCGGACAACAACTTTCTGAGGCAACTCAGAGGATGTACAGAAAGTGTAGTACGGAATGGGCACTGAATCAAGGTACTGTTTGAGAGAGTGGTACGCCTGCAAGTGTTCGCACGCAATCTGTAGGCCCTCGCGCACGAGAGAAATCTGCGCGGCCCCTGGGGCGAGAGATCGCATGCGAGCCACTAGCTGGCTGTAGAGAGACTGGTCTGGAACGACCAGCCTGAGCGCGTGTTTGCGCGGTCCTGAGACACGCGGGGTGCGGGTGGAGGGGGCGGCTGCGCCCTGATTGGCCGGAGCTGGAGCGGGTGGAGAGGGGGCGCTGGAGGGCCCTGCCGTGGGTCGGGACGCGTCTGCCTCCGCGAGCGTGGCGAAGCGATTTGTAACCGCGATTTCAGGTGGCCTGACTGCTGGCGCTGTTGTTCGCTGCCGTTTCCGCTGCATGGTCCATTCAGCTTGTCGCTCCTGTTCCTCCTCTCGCTGCTCTGCTGCATTCTTTTCTTTTTCCTGGAAATGCAGCCAGGCCCTGAATTTCGCCATGTCGCTCGCGGGGACCATGAGCGGCGCGGAGTCGGTAGGAGGGACAGAGGTGGTCGTGTCCATGTTCGTGGGTTCCTGGGGGGGTGCGGTGTCTGATATGGTGTGGTCAGGTACCTGTACCTGAAAAGTACCTCCCTCGTAGGAGATTAGGGCTGCGCCAGGCGGAAGGTTGTCCGGAATTGACAGGGACGGGATGTCCTGTTCCTGCATGCCACTGGCCCCTTCCCCAGCCGGCCACAGGGCGCGGGTGTAGGAGGGGGGGGAGGTTGCTGGAATGCCTGTCTGTTGCTTTAAGAGCGTGTGGTCTGTCAAAAACGTATCCCTAATCGCTGTGAGGGGGCTCGCCGCTGACCCGAGCGGGCTAGGCTCGAGATGACCTGTCGAGTTGTTAAAAATTAACTCGCAGGTCGGCTGCCACCCTCGTGTCCACGAGCTATCGAAGCGGTGCGAAGCGAAGAAGGAGGCAGGGCCGCACTCCGACGATCCGAACAGTTCCGAGGTGGCCCAGCGCGCTAAAAATTTTATTAGTGAGGTGATGGGAAATACCTAACTCGCTGCCATGACAATGAGATACCACCAAGTTCCTTGGAATTGAAAAATACAAGGTTATTCCGCCACGTTCACTGCGTCCGTGCTCTCGGGTCTTCCCGAATACTGCTGTCACACAAGCAGGAAGGGCGTCGTTAAAAGCCAAACAGAATGAACGCTGGAAATCCCAACATTGTCAAAGGATGTTTAGAGAGACAAAAACGGATATGTTTTACTGAGCAGTTATTCCAGTCTTCTTCTTATTTTGTATGAACAGTAATATGGTTTATTTAAAAAAATTGTAAGGTATTAATGAAAGTAATTTTATTTTCATGAAAAAAATCTGCGAAGACAAATTATTTGATGGCATCAGTAGGCTAAAATAAATACCCTGTTATCATTCCAGTAGAAACATATAAAATGCCTTAATAAGTTTTATAAAGCTCTCTAAATTGACTAAATACACTGGTGATTACACAAATAACTATTTTGCATTATAAACATTACTTTCACACTTATGCCGAGGTTTTTAGTTTATAAGGATTATTACGATTTGAACAATAAAATGTGATATAAAAATACTTTACTCTAAACTTGCCAATTTGATGTATTCAAGATCGCGTAACAAGTTTATTTGGGTGTGCTAGCTATTTAAAATTGGCTGATAAAAATAGCATAATGTGTTGTTTTGGAGTTGATTCCTCAGATATTGTCCAGAAAATGAACTTTTTCTTGGCATCACTTTAGAACCATTTTTGAGTTACTGAGCAAATACTTTCTGATACAAAAACGTACGACAAAAATTTAACACTAGTTTAACGACGACTAAGTCTTTTTAACTACACGAGTTTGATATAGATAGGGCTTGAAAAATTTCCAGGTCTGTGACTGGTGAAAATATTTGGTTGACAAGCCATAACAATTTTCGCTTTAAATAATTGATAGAAACGAAGTTCACACTCGCAAACAAAGATTTGTACATAAAAGCAATTCAATTATTTGTAATGATCGAACGATCAAATCTACGTGACAATTACTTGTCTGTCTGCATGCGTTTTCGAATCATAAACTGGTTCTTTTGAAAGGTGATTTCTATATCTCATGGTTCTAGTGATATATAAGTTAGTTCGATAATGTTATAGGTGAATGTTTTGACTGACTGTTAAACCATTGTAAAATATTTAAGGCCCTGGATTCAAACAATCTTTTGGAAGCTAATTTTAGTGGTATTGGGATCGGTTTGGTGGAATACTCGAATTTATTACATCAATGAAATCTGTATGTTATTATTTGTGTCACCCTGACAGTATGGCGGCTACCCATAAGTCGCAACTCAGAATCCAATCCACAATGGGTACCACTCATTCCATATGCCTTATAATTACAACATTAAATGTTATATTCTGCTTTATTATATAGAATGTCAAAATAATAGAGAGTGGAATGAGTTAATTTTCATAGAAATAAAATTTGATGTTTGATATCAATATTAAATTTAAATGTTAAAATCGTTTGTATATGTAGCCTAAGTAGAATGAAGCAAGGGAGTTTTATGATATAAATTTTAAGGGAAATCATCAATTTAATTCTAATTTATTAATACTAACTATGACATAACCTTTGCTAGAAATAAATAACCATATTCACTGTTATAATAATAGCTTAAAAACTTGAAAAAGTAACTTACCCTATATCTTTGCAATATACATATGGAATGAAAATTCTAAAACAAAGAAAAATACCTGGCCAGCTTTGTTAGTTACCGGCTAAGCACAACTATGCTAGAAAATAAACACTGAAACATAAGTGAGGAAAAAACGTTGGCTCATAACATGAGAGTAAGTAAGTTAGACAGCGCTGCTGAAATAATTCACCATAGTTCTGTTAAAATTGTGGTATGTATGTATATGTACCTATTACAACATCTAAAAAACAAATAATTCTGCACATTATTCACGTTTAGCACACATTATTCACGTTTACTGTGTTTGGCCCGTTGGGAATTGAATATGGGTCGCTTTAATGGGGTGCCGTTTTAAGGAATTAAAATTAAAGACCACGAAAAACCCTATTATAACTATAGTATTTCAAATGCAATGTTTAATCTGTAAGGTTTTTTTTAGTTGTGTGTTGCAAGGGTATGTTGGTTTAATGCGATGGGACTTCCAAGTTAAAGTAGGCTACAAAAATCTTGCGTACCGATTTGGTGCTCTGGAAATCCCAGTCTTCTCGGGGTTCGAGCCTGAACTGGTATTCCATGCCACAAGACCACCAAGTTATTACGTAAGAATGAGCTAAGGGTTAATTAAATGTAAACCTTCGTTGGAATGTCGCAGAAATTTGTTTTATATTTAACCAAGTTATTACACAGCTTTCAATCATGTTGATTTACAGAAGGTGAAAAAAAAAATGTGCCTCGATTACACATTTAATTCCAAGTTAGAGTGCGTCTAGCATACGTATGGGAAAAGTTTTCAACAGAACTGGCTCATCCGTTTCAGGGTAATAAGGTAACAAAAAATGCAACACAGTTGCACGAATGATGTGGTGGTTTTAGGCCAACCCTGGTATGTTTCGAGTGTTTAAGCACTGAGTCGATAATAAGTGGTTCTATGTCCACTTTAATAAGTGGTTGGTTCTTCTTTAGCTCGTTCAGTGGTATAAAAACCATAAATTAAACCTTGGAATGAGAATCATAAAAAAAACATATTTTCTTTGTATTTCATCAAAAGTATCTGAATTTATACATGCATTTTAATAATTAGTTATCGTAATTGTAATAATATATTCAATTCATTAAAAATCATCTGCAAACCATAATCATACGTTTTACTAGTTTTATTGTGAAAGGACGTTAATGTGTGCCAACTTGTACGCCGTGAGAATCTATGGAGCTAAGCTTTTGTTGAAATTCCCAAAGCGATGGGTATTTCCATCCCCGAATGACGCGTTTTTATATCGATTAATAACCTCAATTTTTTTATGACGCATAATTTATATATAGTAGTTGGTTGGCTATATACACACAAAGTTACAAACATGCAAACTGTGTCATTTCTGTGTGTCTGTCAAGCAATAGCGGCGAAGTTTTTGTAACGAATAAAGTAAAGAGATAGTAAGAAAAACTAAAGCTTTTAAACGTTTTTTGTCGCCACGTCTGGGACAATTGTCATTGCAGATTTTGTTATGTATTGTTTACTTTTATCATTACAACAATCACCCTAGCTCACACTGCAGCACTACTACAGAACTGCATCACAATATTTATTCAGCAAAATAAAAATCAGCTCGAATACTGAAGCACACTTTTATACATTTATTTTTTCACACTTTGCAAATATTCGTACACTTTCGGAATTTTTTAAAATTTTGCTATTGTAACGTAGAGAATAAGAAAAATTAAATCTATTTCCCGTATTTTGTCGCCATATTTGGTACAATTCTCAGTACCCATTTTGTAATTTATTTTACAGTTTATTTATACGATTAAAATAAATTAACTGAGCACATTAACACTGAAGAACTACCACAGAACTGCAGCAATGTTTTACACCAAATTGGGAAATGCAATGGAAAAATTATAGTGCATAAAAATACACAATGCATCAAATTTCCAGCTAATTTTTGAAATGTGTTAGTCACGAATGATGATTCAATTGAAAGCATTTTCCCAGATTGGCGCGCTTATTCCGTTAATCATACTGGCTATGTTAACAATCTATTTTGGCCGCAAAAAATATTGATGTTGACGCTATTAATTTCAAAATACAACAGTCATTGCATTGGCAATGAGATGTAATTCAAATGATTCAACACTGTTATCAATCCTGACGAAGTAGTCAACTATCCTGATGAATTCTTGATTCACTGGATCTACCGGGAATGCAGGCACATAACTTGCGATTAAAAAATTTGTTCACCATCATTTTGCTTCGGAATTCAAACGCAAATAAGCAATACAATGGTACATGATTGGCCATAAAAAATCATGGGCAATGTTCTTGAAGCTATCATTTTGATCGGCGAGTTTAAAGTTAAATTTGTTCTCTTGCCATGGATCCCAATGATCCCTTCAGAATTGCGCCTATTCCATTCAGACGTCTCCAATTTACAATTCGCTTGGCATTCGCAATGATTGTTAATAAGTCACAAGTCTAAGTAATGTTCATTTGTGGGTTGGATCTAGGAAATCTTTGCTTCTCACATGGCCAATTATATGTTGTGCATTCTCATGTTGGCAAACTACCAAATTTGTTCTTTTATACACTTCAGGGATTGACGTAAAACAATGTTCATAAACTCACATTAAAATAAAAACACAACAATATTATTATTTAATATTAAGAATCAACATATAGTTCAATCCTTATTTTATTATATTAATAACAATATGGCTGTCATGGAAGCAAGTTAAGTTTTTTTTGTTTGTTAAAATTTAATTAAAATTAAAATTGTCTAAATTCGCATCATATGTTAATTGTAAGGCGTCAATTCCTCTGCTACACACAGTCCATCTTTGGTGTAAATGCTTCAGTGGATCCACAGCATAGAAATACTTACCACCAATCTCACTAAAAATACGTTAGGGCAGGACGTCTGTCTGGTCCGTAGTTCTTTATAATATTAAGATGTCAAAACCTATTCGTTGCAGAAACTCTCATAAATGACATATGTAAAATAGGATATGTTTTTTGGGCATTCACTGTAATACTTGGTTTGAATTTAACTGTCGATGTTTTAATGAAGTTCATTTCAGTTTATAAAATATAATGGAAAAATAACCTCTGAGAGGGTAAATATATATATATATACATATATATATATATATATATATATATATATATATATATATAAATATGGTCCTCGCTTAGCCATATTAAGGTATTTGTGTATATAATCCGTTAAAAACCTGGTCGGTCCTCGTAACCACGCACATTTCTCCTCAGTGTAAAATGACCGTTAAAATTTCTGGTCCTCGCATTGCAAGGTCCACGCAATGGCTGGCAAAATCATGGTCCTCGCAACATATGTTAAACCTACTCGGGATTACACATATTCTACAAAAATTAATTATTCAAATACTTTGTGGTGTGTAAAGAACAAGAAAATTCTCCCCATTAAAATGATATGGTTGTAGCAATCGTCACTGTTGTTTTCCTTGTGGTCCTCACTTTGCGACTTAAAGCCGTGGTCCTCGCTAAGTATGCTGGTCCCGTATTGGTGTGTGTACTGTGTGTACGTTTCGTTTCCTGTGTGTACTGTGTGTACGTTCCGTTTCCTGTGTGTACTGTGTGTACGTTCCGTTTCCTGTGTGTACTGTGTGTACGTTTCGTTTCCTGTGTGTACTGTGTGTACGTTCCGTTTCCTGTGTGTACTGTGTGTACGTTCCGTTTCCTGTGTGTACTGTGTGATCATTACATTTATTGCATTTAAATTGTATGTATTGTGCGTACATTGCGTACATTACGTGTTGGAGCTGATGGAGCTGTTGGAGCACTTGCAGCTAATGGTCAATTGAAGCATAGGAGCAAAATGTAGATGGATCTGATGACGTGAATTGTAGCTCTTGGAGCCTGGCGTATATTGGAGAGATCGAATTTTTTTTCGATAAAATGAACCTCTTTTTTAATTTGTAGATTTGACTCTAGTATTATTGTAAATGGTTCTTGATTTGACTAGCGTATTATTCCATACGGTGCATGTATATAAGCGAGTCCTAGACAGCAGGACGCTCAGTTTGTTACTGACGTCGGCGGTGTAAGGATCACCTAGTTTGTTTCTTCTGGTGCATAAGTCGTGTCAATTAGCTGTTCTTGAGACCTCGATGGCATTTTTTACCGTCTTTAACGACGAACTCGGAGGTTGTACCATCGACTACGGAGACCTTGACGACAGCTACGATGGAGAAGGTGCAGATCCCGTTGGCAACGACGACGTCAACATTGGAGGAGATTTCAACAGATGTGATACCACCATCATCCGAAGTTTTATCGTCAGCAATGGATTCTTCAACTAATGAAGAGCGTACATTGCGTCGGTGCAAATACTGTGACGTATTATTTACTATTACCTCAAATGCTCGCAGACATGAAAGAAGCAGTTGTTCTAATAATGTTAAAAGAATACAATTTCAGTGCAATAAGTGCAGAAAACTAAATTCACGTCTTGATAGCTTACATCTTCATTATAAAAAAATGCTCCGAGAAGTATAATAAACATGGTTATTGTTTTGACTCATGTGTTGTACCGACTGATGAGTCTATATAAGTGAGACCCTGGTGATATGAACTTCAGTCCGTCTCTGGCTGCGGTGATGAACGGATCGGATAGACATTTAAAGTCATGTAAAAGGCTTAGTCCGTACAATAAGAAGACTGTTTGAATCAAGGAATCCACAAGACTTTAGTACTTTGTCTGTGTTTTTTATGTACTTGTAGTAGTGTAGTATGTATGTAATAAAAGTATTTTTTAAAAGAACTTGCTGTGTTTTTATTATCTCAAACCTGTCGCTTTTGTGGTATTTTTTAAAATTAAAGTTGTTTTGTATCGGCCAGGGATCGAACCAAGGACCTTAATCGATAATCAATCATTACTTTAATGAGTGAATTATTTAATGAATTTTGAACTTTTTCCCGAATCTCTAGCATTAAAATTACAGATTTTTAAAATGGCGTCCAAATTTCAAGATGGCGTGTGTCACAGTAATAAATGATTACTGCACTGTAGCGGGTTAGAATAAAATTATCCAGATGGAAATGTACTCTATAATACGAGTACACACACAAGATGGCATACTCCAGCAGGTGGTAGCTCCTGGTAGCATCTACTGAACGTAAAATGTCGGGTCCGTAATGGTCGACAAGGACAAAGTCAAATTTCAAGGTCAAGGTCAAATTTCAAGGTCAAGCTCAAATTTCAAGGTCAAGGTCAAATTTCAAGGTCATTGTCAAATTTCAAGGTCAAGGTTAAATTTCAAGGTCAAGGTAAACTTTCAAGGTCAAGGTCAACTTTCAAGGTCAAGGTCAAATTTCAAGGTCAAGGTCAAATTTCAAGGTCAAGGTCAAATTTCAAGGTCAAGGTAAAATTTCAAGGTCAAGGTCAAATTTCAGTGTCAACAGTTGAGGACAAAAGTATGGTGACCAGATAATTATACTACATGTTATAGGCACACTCTAGCAGACGAAAACAAGATGGTTGTCTCCAGCTGATGAAGACAAGATGGCGGACATGATGTCATACCAGTTGATGATATATACCTTGGTATTGTTGGTGGTAGATCAGTCTAGGTAGCTTTCATGGAGGAAGGATCGACCGTTTACTCTCGCCGGGAATCGAACCAAGGACGTACATCGATATAATCAAACAGAATTCAAATACGTTAATTTTTTGATGAATTTAGGAATTTTTTTCATTAAAATCGGATAATAAATAAAGATTTTCAAGATGGCGTCCGAATTTCAAGATGGTGTACATGATGTCATACTAGGTGACGATATATATGCTTTAAAAAAAGTGGTGGGAGTCAATCTGCCTGCAGTCACCATTGAGGAATGATCGGTCGCCATTTTTATTTTTTTTGCACTCGTCGGGTTCGAACCGAGGACTCCGAGCTCCGTGTCGTAAATGTTTGTTTTTTTAAATATTTTATTAAAAATTTTATTATTTAATTTTTTATAATTTTAAAATTTTTTTCATTAAAATCGGATAATAAATTTAAAGATGGCGGCCGTAACGCAAATTGCAACGGTGACGTCATAATTCAAAATGGCGGATAACACAATGCCGGAATGTTCGAGAAAACTAAATGACGTCATCCAAGATGGTGGATTCAAGATGGCCGTCGGGGTCAAGGTCAAAGGTCAAGGTCACATCCTGATAGAGGCTTAACTGAGGCTTGAGTTAAGGATGCTTAAGCCTCTATCAGGACATTTCTAGCCGTTGGGATTTTTACGGAATAAATCGGGAAATTTTCCCTCGAAACGGGAATCTTTCCCTCGAAAACGGGAAATTTTTTCTTAAAACGGGAATTTTTGAGTCATTTTGAGTCATTTTTGAGGAATTTTGAGGAATTTTTGCCGCCGTGACGTCACAAATCCAAGATGGCGGACACCGGCACCGGCACCACATCCTGCATCCTGTCCCCGGACATACTATTATATACTACTAATGCAAATTGTGAAAACATTTTTTCCTGTTGTATTTCATCGAGAGCATCATCTGTTTACATTTATTTATTAGTTTTTATTTCTAAGGTGACGTAATTTAAAAAACACTATCTTGATTTCAAAATTTTATTTTAACAATTTGTTTACATTATTTAATTTTAAAAAGTTTGGCTCTTTTGAGTGTAGCACATACTTTCTTGGAATGCCTTGTTATTAATAGTGACTATATAAAAAAAATTTCTCCTGTGAAAAAATTAGTGTTTAGAATTTAATTATTTTTTTTGGCTTAATGTTTACAACTGTTATATATCTGTCAGTAGACACTTTATTATCATAGAAAAATCAAGAAATACTATGATTATTTTTTTATTAAAATAAGATAAGAATAAAAATTTTAATGTTAACAAGTGGGTAGCATGAAACTGAAAAAGGTGTTGGCCATTTACTTTGTACTATAAACTGAACGTAAAATAGACTATGTATTGAATATGTTGTCCAAAACACTGTTGTGTAGTCAAGTTATTTTCACAGAAAAATTAAAAAATATACATATATTTTTGTAATACAAAAATTTTTTAAAGGCACTTCTTTCATTTTAATTCTTTTGTAAAGATTACTTTTAAGGGAATTTCTTTTTGTTTCATCATCACGTACCAAAAAAAATGGTTATCGTACAGAAAAGTTAAAAAAGTTGTAAGATATTTAAATATTATTTATTATTGTCTGGCCCTCGGGTTCGTTTCAAAGATCGATACCTAGCCCTGGAATAGACTGACGTTGACAGTCGCTAGTCTGGGCTAATGCTGGAATGGTTTCTTACCATAGGCCGTGGGCAATACCATCGTGTGGCATACTGTTTCCCTACTGACCTCGGCATTCAGTTGCTCAAGTCAACTGCAGTGTTAAAAACTCAAGAAAGTTTATAAAATTTTTTGGCTTTATTATAAAGACGTAGTAGGCCTCGCAAAAAAATTTTAACGCCCATTAGAGTGCAAAAATAAGCTATGCCCACGACAGCATGACTGCTTAAGGGATTGCTCCCCCTTTGGGTTCGGTAACCCGGCCCTCTTGGCCTGAGCCCTACCGGCTTGGGGGGTCCCCATGGGCGTGGATACGGAATACGCCGTATACGCGTAACAGGAGAGGTGTTAGAGATCCAGCTATGTCCAGAGACCGAGGCTACCCATCCCAGCATAGACAATACCGTTACCCCCTGCCTCACTCAGTTAACCAGACAATTGGCTGCGTCGTAAGCCCTTAGACGTTATCAGTAGGGGCAGGCATATTTCGCGAAAAGATCTGCACACCTATTAGACTGCAACAAGGTATACCCGTACCAGCGGTTTTTTTCCTTGTGATTGGCGTCCGTCTGCGAGAGAAGTCGTTGCCCTATTTGGCCGAGCCATTCAAGACGCGTTTGCTTCCGCACTGAATTACTGTGATTGGTGTTGTTACAATCGACATGTACCTGGAATAAACTCACCCAATCACGAAACACAGACGATACTACAGTGTTTTAACTTTCAGCTGGTCTCAAAATCTTTTCGCGAAATCTGCATGGCCCTAGTTATCAGCATTGCTGGCGCCTACCCCGTTCTACCACATCACACTGGGACCCCTCAATCACCCAGTGACCAACGACAGCGGTTTCTCGCTTGTAATTGGCGGCCGTCTGCGAGAGAAGGCGTTTCCCTGCTTGACCGGGTCAATCAGGACGCGTTTGCTCCCGCCCTTGAATGCCGGCGATTGGCAAGCACATAGTAACGTACTCGTCCCTGAAGAAGAAAAAAACTTTTTCAACCAGTCGCGAAACTCATTACGATGCTGCGGCTTTTTTTTAAACGCACAATTAGTCTGGGCATGTTTCCACGAGAGAAAAAAATAGTGCATTCCGCTGCTAATATCGTCATGTTGTCAGACATGTTTGATTCGCTTAAGTTGAGGGTTTCAGCGGATATTGACGGGTGTGGCTGAGGGAGCCGGTAGCACACGACACGGTTGCCGGTAAGCCATCGCCCGGCCCAAACCAGATAACGACTTCACCGCTGTCCAGACCCGTGCCGTCGCTATTGAGAGTGCTCGGTGTTTACCAACTGGTCTTCTAGTAGTGGCGCGAAGTCCCGAGCGGTAGAGATGTTCCCGGGATAGTATACAGGAAATTATACGGTAGTTCAAAGGAAATTTTTTTTGCCCAACCAGAAAATTTTCCGATTTTAATTTTCACAGTAATAGTTAATAATTTTTTTTTAATTTTTCTTATACAAACAGAACAATATAAACATAAATTTAGTATTTCTTTTCAACGTAATGGCTTACTTAATATTTGAGATTTTCGTAGGACACATACTAACCTCTGACAACTGATAGGAACAAAATCAGTACCTTCCCTGCTAAAGAAAACACATTATTATATAACGTACATCATCCTATCTGAAATGGTGTAAATCCTTGTCGGTAATGGAAATTAAAAAAAAAAAATCACTTAAGGAGCATTTTTGAGTGGTTTAATTGGTAGGTCCAGCGTCAGTTTTAAGGTTGCGGTGTCGGTTGCCATCTTAGATTGTGACGTCACGGCTTCCAAAATGTCAACTATAGTGTTCAAAAACCACTCAAAACTACTCAAAATGACTAAAAACTACCTATTGCGAAGAAAATAAATTTCCGTTTTGAAATATTATCGAACAGCCTCCAGTAAGCCTCCAGAGTGGTCATTCTACCTTGACCTTTTGTCCCTTAAATATGATACATCGTCTGATAATCGACACCATGATGCCATTTTTACCCCCAAAAAACCTCAAAGACATTGTTTTTATTAAAATTTAAAGTTATGAAAATAATTTAATGAAAATAAAAATTAGTCTTAGCTTCATTGGTTCGAACCCTTCGAGTTCACTTAAAAATATATATTTATTAAAATTTTGTAAAAATAATTCAGACAAATTATTAAAATACTTATATGAAAACGAACTTATGTCATACCTGTTCTATTCTCGGTGGAATAATTTAAAAAAATTAAATTCTAAATATTCTTCTTTAATATTCACCAGCCAACTGAAACTCACTACTAATACCAAAACATATATTACTTACGTCATTATGACCACATGGCAAACATCTTGGATCTGCCCAATTGTACTCGTGTGCTAGAGTGGGCAGTGGCCATAATGGTTTCTTTTTAACCGTAAGAGTTCAGGTCATAGAGTCCGCCATATTGTCGGCCATCTTGTCCACTATCTTGAAAATTTATAATTATCTACATAAAAATTTAAAAAAAAAAAACTCGACACCTCATACGAACTGGCTACGGGCTCTTTATGACATCAACGTGCTTGGATTGGTACGACTTTAATTACGACCATGTAAGTCTTCAGTGGCGGATACAGAAATTTATTTCGGGAGGTGATTTGAAAGAAAAATAAAATAAGTATGTTTGTATTCAAAAAAGTACTTCAAAACAACAACGGTGAAATTATAATTTTTAATACGCATCACTGCCTTTGTGGTTTTTAATTCCAGGTGCTGTAACAGCTCACCTTCTATCGCCAAAAATTGTATACTGACTTCATCGAAATCTTACATATTATTCATAATTCAGGGGAATAAAATACTATCGACAGTTAGAAGTATCCCCTGTATAAATATTCAGTAATTTCTTTGAGCTGTTGCAGGCATAGCTGCAACTACGTCTAAAAGTCTTGTAAGATGTTTATGCACCGTCAAGCCAGAAATTTGGACAGATGCTTTCAAATTAAAAAAAAATAGTAAATACATTTAAAAATTCAAATTGTCGAGGCCTTGTCTCATTTAACATCAGGCCTTGGAGCAGCGCGCAGTGGTGTGCGAAGAACGATGTGAACTTGGGAGGTTTGCAGATTTGCGCGTCACCGTGTATCACGTGAAAATTAGGTACCTCAAGTTCCTATGGTATCATAAATACGTAGTCAGAAATTGGGAAACATTTGTTCGCATTGAAACACATGGTGTTTCCTGTATGATTTCCTAATAATGTGTAATATTTTGACCAATTTAAAGCGTTAATACATTGGCAAAAATACATATTGAATTGTATTTATAATAAGAAGAAAATATTTTACTATATTGTTATAATAATATGGATAAACATAAACATTCTTTAGCTTGTAGCTTACTGAAAATGAAACTTGAATAACTCTTAATTCATTGCTGAAAGGATACCATCAGCGATACTTACCAGATGTTTATCAATTTGTAGACTATATTTCTTTCTTATTCAGTATTAAATGATCTTTAAGAATTCTTAAGGACTATTTGAATATTTACAAATTAAAATATAATTTTTAAAATATTTAAATAATGTACTTGTCATTTTTAAATATTTTTATTTGATGTAGAATTACACACTGCAGGAGATGGTGTTCTTGTTCTGCTAACATGTTTATTATATGAGTTTATTGATATAATTAGTTTTTTTAATAAATATTCAAAACATTTATTTCCTTGAAAGAATTTAATACCATAGAAGAAAAAAAGGCAAAAAATGTTGTTTCTTTTATATTGATAGGAATATTCTCAATATAAAACATTGGCTGGAGGGTTCCAGAAAAAGTTTAAAAACGTTTCGGTTGGCATTACAGTCGCAATCTCCAGAGCAGCAGTCTCGTAGTAGGAATAACATACTGCCGCTCCGAAGATGGGGACTGCGAAAACTTCCCAAACGTCGGTGAACCCGTCACCTTCGACGCGGCTACAACCTCACCCAAAGGCCAAGCTGTACCTAAGACGATGGCGGCAAAATCCTGCGCTCCTTATTACGTTTACGTTTTTTTTTTTTTGCATTGTACCGTTTAAAACAAATGCTTCGTCGTTTCAGAGGAAATTGTTTCCATAAAAAACCTACACGCAAGGATGTTTTTTTTTTCCTTCTGTTAACCGAGCGCTTAGCTCCTGGAATGTGTGACGTAACCCTGAACACGTCGCGCAGTCGGAGCTCCTCTGCAATCTGTCAGGAATAAAAGGCTCTCCGCTGTAATGAAAACGGCGCTCTCTCGCCCGCTGCCCGCCAACCCTCTGGCAATTTAAATAAAAGCTGCTCTCCCCCCCCCTTCCTCACACATCCGCCGCAAATCCACGCTCCCACGTCTTGTCCCTGAAGCGACGCCACGTCGACTAATTGTCGCTGTGGTGTCTGTCGTCGCTTCTGAACTCCACCCGCGACAAGTTAAATGCACGAGTCGCTTTAGAAACCGAACATTGTGTATGCCTATGCCATGCCACTTGTTTTTTTTTTTTAGGTTGACTTTTCCCAAAAGGATGACCTTTCCTTCCGCCACTTCTGTTTCTAAACACTTTCATGAGATTTTCCAGTGTTTGTAACGTGAACAAACATCACGTGACCTTTTGGGAGATGAGAGTTCCACAAGGCACTTCTTCTGGAAAATTACAGATTTGAGACACATTGCATGGTGCAGGCATTAGTTAGATGGGATTTAGGCCTCGCCATCTTGCATATTCCAATATATTGATACGGCTTGCAATACAGCTTCCGTGCTAAATATTTTAGTTTGATTTGGCCTAGGATTTAGCTTTGACTTTTTGTTGGAGTCAACACTTCTGGACTGGTGTGATTATCGTAATATTTTTATTCGCCCGCGGCACTTATAAACTAGAGCCTGTTGGTAAATATCTGGTTTCAACAAGAATGAGAAAGTCTGGGAGAAATTATTTATGCCTTGACATGCTATATTTTGGCAGAAATTTAGCAAAAAGATAGAAAAGTTCCAGATGGCGGGCCTAATTCCTCTTAAATTGTGCTTCCATGAATTATAAAATAAATTCCCAACAACCATGTGTAAATTATATTTTTGTAGACTGAGATTGCTAATTTATTTTTTCAAAAATTAAAACACCTTATAGGCATAGGCACTAGCTGATAGCACTCATCGATTCTGTTAGGTTCCGCAATTTACCTTACCTGTGATGAACACGCGTTCAGACAACCATAAAACGTCTCAACAACAATGAACGCGAATGAACAACTATATCAAATAATAGACGTGAAGGTAGGATGAAAATCAAGAGTGCATATAAAATAAGACTGAACTCGATACACAAAGAATAAGTATATAAATATAAATACATTGTATGTTTTCTAGAGAAAATGCGAGTTTCCATTATGCCTACGTTAAATTTTCGACAATTTGTTGAGCAATTTTTTAATTGAGTCGTTTAAACTTAAAGAAACAAGAAAGTATAACTCACTTTTGAAATAGTTAAAAATTGTTCTTTATTGTACTTTGTTATTTAAAAATAATTAAAAATACTTTTAATCCTAAAATGTAATTGAGTACATTGTTAGTACCAACGACCTTCAACTTACTCTCCCTTGTACATATCTTGTTTGGATTGTGGCCTCGCTGGGCCAGTGGTCAGATGACTCGCCTACAGCCACATCAGGTTTCTCCGCGAGTGAGGAACATTGCCATAAGCTGCTAGTCTTTTCTCGGGGCACACCCCGTTTCCCAGAAACTACGCATTCCTTCAACGCCCCTTTCACAACTAATCGCGGCTCGAATTCCGTTACGACCTCTGTGCGGACGAGAAGTTAGCCCCTAATTCGTTCATTACTTTATTTTTTTTTTTTTTGCTTTTAGCTACACATTCCTCGACTAATAAGCTACCTCGTTAGGTCTTTTTTTTCTGCAACGTTAGCGTGTCACAAATGTCTTGGTTTTTGTGAAAATAAATTATTTAAGTCTGCAATTTGCCTCTCTCACGTCACGTACAATGAAATGGGGAGCACAGAAAAAGAAATTCTGTACTTTTACAAAAGATTCTTTTGAAAATCAGTTGCCAAGAAATAGTTTGCAACTCTACAAGATCGATATTGTAACTTCGTACAAAACATGATTGCGGTTATTTTTACATATATGAAAAACGTTTTTTCGAGATAATACTGAGTAGTTCTTGCGACGAATAACGCACATTTTTTATATATCATTTGATGTTCCATTCAAGCAATAGTTTAAAAACCACGGAAAAGATAATCGAATATTCAATAATTGAACTTTTTTAGTTTAAGTTTGCTTATTTTTGCGCGCAGTTAAACGCTGGAAAGCTATTCAAGAAACTGTTTACAAATAGCTTTAACTACTGGAGATACTGGGACGAAACAAAGCACAAATGCGCGCGGGTAGAAAAATCCCGTACCCAGTATTACAGCGCATCACTGTTTTGTATGCTGCAGTTGTTTTCGTTTAAATGTACTAATCTACGAGTATAGTGTGTTAAAGGGTGTCCGACAGTGTGTGTCTCCGAGGCGGGGTGCGGAGCCGGACGTGACCCCTCAAGGCGACCCTCCCGCGCAAGATCGCCCCGGTGTGCCCACGGGGCAGTGTGGCCAAGTATGCCTTCCAGGGGATCACTAAGGGCGGTATTCCAAGACGTTCGGGTAAGACCGAGAATAAGCACTGCCTTGTGGGGACGCAGCCGTAACATAACTCGCGGACCGTACTCCAGACCGTGTCCAAACCGAATCCCGGTAAGCCATTTTTAATAAACGGTGCCCTGCGCGAGGCTAGAAACTGGTTCCAACGCATTCTAGCGACGTTGCGCAGCCATTGATACAATTAATTGTTACGGTAAAACTTCCGGAGATAGCAGCACCATCGCACGAATTAGATTGTACTTATTATTCTAATGTTCTCAAGTACTTTTTTTTAATTTGCAATTAATTCTTATTACGTGCATTAAAGTGTAGGCTACAAAATATATTCCAGGATATTTTTGCGATTATAAAGATTCACACCAACACTCTTGGTACGTCCCTCGATGATCACGAAAATTACTAAATACGAGTTAATAGCGACAGACGTGGGTCAGCAATCTGGACAAAATCAACGAAAAAGTGAGCTCTGCGCATGCGCAGAATTTAGTCAACAGGTAAGACACCAAAATTTCATCCCTAAAAATAAGGGATTGGCCGTGTCCTATTGTGCACTAAGAATAATTTTACGATACAGATGTAGCATTTTCAACACCTAAACCCTAATTTTATGTCTTGGAATACCAGCCTCAGTGTCTCATATTACTTCGAGGTAACATGAGACGGATGGTGGTAAGGTGTGAAAAACAGGGTAGACCGTCCACAACGATGTGGACAATTATTCTGCGATAGTGGGCTGATCTCTTCACAGCCTACAAGACAGCTATACATGTTTAAGTGATGTATCTGTGTCAGTGAGGTGGGATGATAAGTGCGACGCTCGCTGGTGCTTCTAGCGCGGTGTCAGGCTCTGAGCTGGCGCGCAGTCTTCTCGTCGTGCATAGGACAACTATGAGATTTTGGCGAAAAACCTAACAAATAAAGATAAAACTGTAAGGCAAGGCCCTTAGGCCCTTTCAAGAATCTGTGCCGGGTGATTCATACCTAAATATTATTCTGAAAACACGCATTTTTAGACTTCTTTATTCTTATAGAAATACAATTTAAAAACGAAATAAGCAAACAAAACTTTTCATCCAACCCCATAGTATCCTTAAATCCGTTTCGTAAACAGACCCCACTCGGATATCGAGAGCAGTTTTCAAATTGCATGTTTTTTTTCTGAAGCTCTGCATACTGTATGGCGATAGGCGAGACCCTTAAAGACTTATTCGTAACTTAGTTGATGTGTTATTTTGACGCGTTCGCTATCCGATAGACATTTTATGTACTACTCTTACAGATAAAGATGATGGTTGCTCGCTCCGGAAGCTGGTGCTAGTTCCCAAAGTCGTTGTGGGGAGATAACAAAGAATTCATCGGGTCGTACTAGGCGAAATTAATTAATATGGGGTGGTTTTCCATCCCCTTCCGCGGTATGGAAGCGAACAGATGACATATCATCCAGTCCTTGACCTACTTAGCAAATTTTTCCAAGAGAGACAATTTTCCGATCCGTCAGGTTAAGTGGCGGACGCAGCGAGGGTCAATAATGGCGATATATTTTCCGCTGTATGACCTATTTTCAAAACCTATTACTACAAAGTACACACGAATTGGCACATTTTTAGAACCGTAATATAACATTGTAATTCTTTTGTTGTTGATTAAGTTTTTTTAAAGGACAAACTGTTAAGTATTTCTTTTTTTTTTCAATTTTTTAAAATAAACTCTCTCTTCCCGCCCCCATTAAAATTTTTCTGTTTCCGCCACTGCACACGGAAACACTGACTAACCAGCCAGATGTCTTAAAAACTGAGTCTAAAGTTCAGACTTTTGACTGAAAGAGATGAATATATTTTTATTTATGTGTAAAATATTATCTTTCGGTATACGGCATTTAGTAGGAGTAATTTCGTGAATGTAACTGTTCACAAGGAACGGAAGTGTGTAACCACGGTGCCGATATCTGTGGCGCATGGCACGAACCAAAGTTCACGAAGCCAAAGGGGAAACTTTAAAGTATCAACTGTTTAATACATTTTCACAGGATAAGCAGTATTGTGATAAAATCCATTTTATCGAAAATCAGGTCAGAAGACTGGGTTTAGTTTATTAATTTAGCTCTCATCGGCGCCGTTTCATTGCATAATTTAACATTTAGCTCTGCAAATATTATGATTCGATAGTTGACGTAGCTGCTCCGGCAACTAATCTAAACTGCGGGTGCGAAAACTACGTGTGATTCGCGTCAAAAAATGTATTTAAAAACACTATTTTCGTGCATTTATAACGCACGGTATTCTTTCAAAGAATTCTGAGTTAAATTTCAGGTCCAAGTTTCGTATTGTAAGTTTGTTTGCAACGTGAGAAGACCGAGGTTAGATGTTACACACCTCTGGCGAGTACTGACTGACTCATGCAGTCGTGACTCACTCGGGTCGCTGTCGCGAGGCGCCGACTGCGCCGAGGCTGGACGACCGAGGCACTGTCTTGGCCGAAGATACGTGCGAGAATGCGCTACGCTAGGGACCGAGGAACATACGAGGCATGTCCGTTAATTAAGTACCGTGTGGTCATTAAAAATAAAAAACTAGAGAGAAAATTTTTTTATTGACAGTTGTAGTTTACTACGTATCTACTTCACATTTTCACATGGTCACCACTAAGTTCCAAGTATTTTTCGTAACGCTGAACCAGTTTCTTTAACCCTTCTGCATAGAATTTCGCCGCCTGGAAATTAAACCAGTTGACTCGTCATTTTGTGATTTTTGCGATAATTGTTTACCCACGTTTCATTAAATCATCCAAAATGACGTCTTTTTCGTTTCCAAAGAGGGTAGTCATCTACCTTCTACTCTGGTGCGGAGATAGCGTAAAGGTTTTCCAGAGATGTAAACTGAGCGCCTGTACTTAGGCTACACGCATTGCGTATTCGAAGTCCATGATACCTATGGCCAAAGCGTCCGTTCCATTCTCAGGCGGCTAACTTTATACAGCAAGGTTAAAAACTGGTACAGCGTTACGAAAAGTGCTGGCTATGTGGAAATCTGAAGTAGATATGTAGCAAACTAAAATTGTCAGTAAAATCTTTTTCTCACGAGTTTATTTTTTTAATGACCAAACGGTACTTACTTTACGGACATCCCGTTTATACTTAATAAAACTCTAACTCTGACTGAGAGACAGACAACGCCAAGCTTAAACCAGTGGGTATAGAAGCATGAAATTTGCGTAGGAGTTTCTTGAATAACGTAGGTGAGCACTAAAAAAGATTTTTGTTAAAAATTTCATCCCTAAAAGGATGGAAAATGATGGTATATTTTGAATGAAGAAAATAATTTCTTTTAAATTTACAATGGTGAATTTTTGTTAATATACTCCTCAAAACAAAATAACATAACACGTGTTCATTATTTTAGAAAATTGATCTCCTAAAGGGGGCGTTAAATATCAAAATTCCTGTATTTAGTCGAAAATCCAGATGGCAACTGCTACTGCTTTGCTGATGCATTCTTCAACTACCTGAAAAGTTTTGAGGAGGCAAAAAGGATGAGAATCCCCCGTTTCTTTTACGTAAGTGTCCTACAGTCTTGAATTTTGGCAGTAATGTTCCTTGTATTGGACGGACCACAAATGAGAACGAGAATTTTTTCAGAAAATCAGCTCCCAAGGGTGATTCAGCCCGGGCAACGCCGCCGGATACTTCAGATAGAATAATTATATATATGTATATATAAGGAAGAGTACATTTACCGGAGTAGGGCCAGAGGAGCGCGAATTGCGACCTCGTGTCCCGCAGTCCAAGCGCCGCTGTGTCCGGGGCGAAGGTTCACAGCGACGAGGCGCTTCTGTAGGGGCCGCTCCGACCCGATCGAGGACTTCCACAGGTCTACGAAGTCGGCCCAGGGTTCCTCACAGCCTTCCGCAGTTTGTCCTGACTTGCGCCTTCGGGCGTCATCGTCCGCAAACGACCTCGTTCCCGAACAGACGTGAAACCAGAATAAATAAAGTTACACCGATAGGAAGGTATGCTTTCCATAACAATACCTTCATTCAAAACAGATGTGCACAGTTGAACGAACAAACATTTTGTCCAACCAACGAAACGAATTCGTCAACTCAACGTTATATTTTGTTAAGTGTATAAAATAAATTTTTAAGACACGTAATTTAAGATTCTGAACTTGGTGAAAGAAATTTCGTGAATGCGACGGAAACGTGTAACAGGAAGCAGAGAGAAGCGCGCGGTGCGGCCTGCAGTCGACTCTTGTGCTGCAGCTTGTCAGCAAGCGCCAACATTGCCGTGGCGTTTGAGAAGAAAGAGAAGGCTCGGCTGTTTACAGTTCGTTCCGCTAACAGTGGTCGAGAACAGCGCGACGTATTGCCATGTGGCTTTTATAATACCTTAGAAGTACGTTGTTGAAACTTCCTGTATTATTTTTGATAAACTAAATGATTTTTATAATTGTTTTGTTAAAATTCGTGTTGTGTTAATACATAGTTTGTATTACGAATTCATTCCTGAAATTTATTTGTATAAAGTGAGTAATAATAAATAAATTCTGTAAATGATATTATAATATTGTTGTAAAATTTGAGGTTCATTTCTTTAAATGTTGTGTTAAGTAATCCTTTCAAAATAGGTGCATAAGAAAGTAACGAATTAATTGTATAATAAATAGTTTCCATAGTATAGTCATTTCCTGAATCCAATTTGTTTTCCTTTTTTTATTTTTCATTTACAAGGATGGCTATATGAATAAAAGACAGAGTGCATGCGAGAATACAGGCAACGTAAGCACGAAGAAAATTTTCAAACTGGTAGAGTAGGAACAAGATAAAGTTGCTCGTAACTCTAATCAACGTCACCGGGATTTCGCTCGTTACCGAAGTTAGATGTTACTCATCACTGTCGAGTACGGAAGATTTGTTCACTTTTTATGAAACAAGCATGCTGGGAAGTATTTTAATTAAAAATTATATATATATTAAAAATATACATTAAAATTTGACAATGCCATAATACAGAGATCCTAAAATTGTAAAATTTTGAATAATTTTAGAACGGACTGCCAAGTAGTTTGTCAGTTAACCAGTCTGATTATATATGTGTATATATATATATATATATATATATATATATATATATATATATATATATATGTTGTAACCCTTCTTCCTCCTTAATTGGAAGAGGGGTTGCGTCCCCGACTCACTCTGGGCGCGAAGGGAAAAAATAAATATTAAAACCAGGCATAAAAAACTAAACAATATAAATTCCCCACACCACTGCCCAGGGGTCAGGCCAAAAACTTCAAAGGATATAATAGCAGAGTAACCATTAAACAAACAAGAGGCAAGACTTTGGACGTATGTTATTAAAACATAGAAATTTGCAAAAATAGTATTTACTATACATAACCATACAAGCTTAGTTACAAAAGCTGACGTTAATAATGGCAGCATCTTATCCCCATTTGCGATACTAACAATAACCTTTAAAAAATCGTAAAAATATAAATACTGATAACAACAAGTATAAAAATATATAAGGGCGTGAGGCGTGGCCACTATAAAATATCAAAATTTACTGACTGCCCTAATACCAAAAATCAAACAAGACAATCAATACAAATATATAAAAATTCTACAATAATAAAACTGAAGTACAAAAAATTTATTTAAATAAAGTTCTTAAACTCTCAATCAACGGTTTAGTCTTTCTTCAGATGTTCGTTGCTAAACACTTGCCAAAAAAACAAAGTTAATATCCTAGGCGTGCGCTGGCTTCCTGACCTTCCACGTATTAAATTTAGCTTTTAACATGACCATGCACAGTGGTACTAAATTCACACCATCGGAAATTTTTTTGGGAAGAAATGTACCCCATCCTTTACTAAATTGTTGGGGTTTGCATCCAGCCCTTTTGGAAACCCGAAGCCCCCGTTTGTTGGAAAAAATGTGGGAAGAAGCAGCCGAAAATCTGCAAAAGGTTAGAAAGAAAATGAGTAAGTTTTATAACAAGGGGCGAGTGGATAATGTATTTAAAATTGGTGATGAAGTGCTATGCAGGCAATTTGTTTTGAGTGACAAAGCAGGGTATCAGAGCTCTAAGTTAGAGAATAAGTATGATGGACCGTATAAGATTGTAAAGATTTTAGGGCCGGTTACTGTTTTGTTGGAAGAAGTTGAAAGAAATAATAAGGTAAAAAAGGCCCATGTTAGTCATTTGAAAATGTTTGTAAGGCGGAGTTCCTAAAATGAATGTGGATGACCCTTTTAGGGTGAATATGGCTAAATATTTTATTTTATTTGGAACTTACTCTGGTATAATTTTTTTTATAATTTGTAGTTGTGGTTATTTTTAAGATTTTCTTTGCTGTTTAAATTTTTTTTTGTTCAAGGCGGAGGTTGTGGCCGGCAGGGCCACATTTTTACTTGTAATTTATTTTTGTTGCTGGTCTCTAGTTTTATATGGTTTTTTATTTCACGTATTTTTACGCCTTTTTGAATTAATGTTAATTTATCTGTAATTTTTTTTTAATTATATTTGTTTCTGTTAATTAGTTATACGCCATTTGGTAGCTATCGATTATGAGTTTAAGAACATCGATTGTGTTTCACGTAAATACCACTTGGCGAGCGCCCGGCGGTTGGCTGATGACGTCAGACATTCGGCTTGCCGGGAGTGAAAATCAGCTGGGGCCGCGAGGAGTGTGTGGCCAGCGACCGTCGAGGACAGAGCTATGTGACGGTGCGGACTGGTGTGCCGGACGGCAACGGGCGACGAAGAGTATTGGGATGGAGGCTCCACGCTGGGTGACAGGGCAATGGATTGCCCTGTGATACAGAAGTAATCAAGGTAAAGAGAGGCCGCGATTTTGATTTTTACCCTCGTGGTGCTGCACTGGTTTTTGGCAAACCTAGTGAACTGTGTATTTTCCCATACTAAATTTTATTTGGACGGAACTTTTATTAGCCTGTTTGGTGAAGAGGCCCATTTGTTTCACACGTTGTTCCAGTGTGGGATTTTTTAAAAAGGTCGCCCGTTTGCCTGTAGTTGTAATAAAAGTATAAGTTTGGAAGAAACGAACATTTTGCAATTTGTTTTTGAGACTTTGTCTTCGGAATTTGCATACTTAAAGTTGCATTTAGCTAAAATAATCAGCTTGTGCAGTATTATTAAATGTATGCGATCGGTATTGGACTACATGCGCAGCCTGATGTTGGTTGGTGCGGCCATTCTACGTTTTTATGAAATCATTGGCAAGTTAATAAAGAAGTAAGACTTTGTTTGAAGTATATGATAAATACTTCTGTGGTAACATAGTTATGTTACGTGAAGAGTTTTTGCTACATTTCCCTTAAAAATAAGATAATTTTTTCTTTGATCATCGTTCACGCCTTTGTGAATTCGTACCTATGGCCCGGCGTGGCATTAGACTCTGGAGTTGGTGAGGAAGGTCAGGAAGCCAGCGCACGCCTAGGATATTAACTTTGTTTTTTTGGCAAGTGTTTAGCAACGAACATCTGAAGAAAGACTAAACCGTTGATTGAGAGTTTAAGAACTTTATTTAAATAAATTTTTTGTACTTCAGTTTTATTATTGTAGAATTTTTATATATTTGTATTGATTGTCTTGTTTGATTTTTGGTATTAGGGCAGTCAGTAAATTTTGATATTTTATAGTGGCCACGCCTCACGCCCTTATATATTTTTATACTTGTTGTTATCAGTATTTATATTTTTACGATTTTTTAAAGGTTATTGTTAGTATCGCAAATGGGGATAAGATGCTGCCATTATTAACGTCAGCTTTTGTAACTAAGCTTGTATGGTTATGTATAGTAAATACTATTTTTGCAAATTTCTATTTTTTAATAACATACGTCCAAAGTCTTGCCTCTTGTTTGTTTAATGGTTACTCTGCTATTATATCCTTTGAAGTTTTTGGCCTGACCCCTGGGCAGTGGTGTGGGGAATTTATATTGTTTAGTTTTTTATGCCTGGTTTTAATATTTATTTTTTCCCTTCGCGCCCAGAGTGAGTCGGGGACGCAACCCCTCTTCCAATTAAGGAGGAAGAAGGGTTACAATATATAGGCTACATATTGCTTATGGATAACAAATTGTCATCTACGAACATGTTATAACCAAAAGGCTTCCAGTCTTCATAATCGCCTCCCCGTACACCATTAACTCATCAGCCTACTCTCCGGATGTAAAGTTTGCGTGTTGTTTGTAGATGTCAGATCTATCATCCCACTCACGAACAGTCAACGCTGTGCTAGTTGCTCAAAGCCAAATGTGTAACTGTACAACCATCACCAACAAACTAACTGTACAGCTAGTTGCTATTGCGTTTATATATCTCCAAACATCTGCGCTGGCTCGTCCCTGCTTCCCGCCTAGTGCGACATCTCAGCCAGTGGAGTAGTGCTTAAATGCGCGCGAAATTATAATTTACCCACTACTAATTTTGCAGGTTTGTTTCCGGACATTAATTTTTTTGAAGCAAAACATCTTTTTTTCCCCTTTAACCCATTAAATTTCCATCTAACCTGTATAGTCAGTAAATGGTCTAAAAATCTAACAATACACAGTGAGTCTAAGTTTGACCGATAAACTTTGGCTGCAGGTTCTTCACAAGAAATTAAGTTGACAACTGGCATGCGACGTTTGGTCTAAAGTGCTGTCCAAAAACGGTTTACGCCTTTTAATCTGGGGCTAAACGACTTGTGTTTTTAGATGGAACACTGAAAAAAATCTATAACTGCTATAAAAAAATTGTCGTAAAATAATTTTTGTAGACACTTATAAACTTCGTTCAGTTAAGAATACTATTTAGACGCTTAAGTATTTCATCATAAATAATTTCCCTATTGTTTTCAAAAAACAGTGGTTTAGCTGCAACCTAAGAGGAGCTAACCAACATTGGTACGCATTTAAATAATAGTCGCGTGCAAATTTTATACTATTTTTTCGTGATGTAACTGCAGCGTACGTTTTTCGGTAATATTCTGAATGATTATATGCAAATGCTGAACAGAGCCCATTGGTTTACTGGTGCATTATGGTCCCTGAATGCGTAAAATCTCTCGCCTTGTTTTCGTAAAATGCGAAGGCGGGAGTGTGGTAGAATATTCCTTGGAGAACAAAGTCATAGCCAATATAGCATTGTTAGGTAGATTTCAAAGAAATCTACCTATTGTAGCCGTTATCATAATGTGACTTTCGGAAAATTTTTATGTAGTTTTTCGTTTCATGATACATAGACCCCAAAACCATGGTCACACAAAAGTTTATGTATGTATGTATATATATATATATAATATGTATATATTATTGATATAGATTACATTATACATTGTACATTATAACTGTCAAAATTTTTCACAAATCATTTCCAAACTAATACATAAAACCTAGTAGTGGAAAATCTCGGTCAAATTCGTTAATGGGCAATATCCAACCAAAGTGGCAGAAATGGGTAAGGTTTTGTGAAAAAAAAAGAAAAATCGCAGTAACTCACATAATATGGAAAATATTAAATCTGTTTGTAAGTATTATAACTCGTAGAATTAATACCAAAATCTTTTGACTGAGTAAGTTTTTGATACGACTAACCATAACTCCAAGGAGTGGAAATAACAAGGTTTAAAAGTAAAATGTTTATTTTTTAAAAAAATATATGTACTATCATATATGTTACAATTTACTCTGTTAATCTAAAACTTCTAAAACTTTGGCTGAAACAGATTTTGATGAAACGAATTATCAGCGTAAAACATGGGTTAAAAATTTAAAAAAATTTCAAACTAACTGTCAATTTTGTTTGAATTTACTTTAAACCATATTAATATTATCTTAAACCTTGGTGCTAAAAAATTTTGTTATATGACCACTTTATTAGTGCAAGGGATGAAAAATTGTGTTTGAAGGTCAAAAAAAATTAAATAATTACCTTAGTTGACATATAACATGAAATTCGTTCTAAGCTATTGCTGCGTTGTAAACTATTGATTGTTGGATACATTGAGTTCAAAATATTCGTAATATTTTGGCTGCATGTAAAATGGGCAAATATTTAATCAATAATTTTGTAATATTGGAGAACATAATTTTTGTATACATTTGGTTCTTAAAACGTTCCATGGGTTTATAGAAATATCCAAAATAATTCTAGAATAAATAGGTACTTCGAAATATACGTACGTCTGTAGGCTGTGCTGGAAGGGATTTTTTTCAAATTGAGAATTTTTAATTTAAATAATATCTTTCATTATACATTAAAGTTAAAGGCCACTGGTATGATCCTCCCAACAAAACTAATGTAATCTAACCAAACCAAATCCAACCAAACCAAACCAAACCTTACCTTTCCCCTTAAGGTGCGGGTCTTTCACACATTTTTTTATTATTATGATTATTATTAACCGGCTGAATTTGTTAATGAATGACTATACCTATCTTGCACTTATTGTTCTGTTAGAAATATATTTCAAAATATACTTACAAAGAGACAAATTTAATGTAATAAGAAGTGTAAGTGATAAAAATTATAAACAATGGGGCATATTATTACACCCGTTATTTGACACGTAGTAAATATGTCTCGAAAATATTTGCGACTGAACAACAAAAGCAAGAGAGGTGCAGTGTTACTTTAAGAGTAATAAACAGTAACTATTATTAATAACAAGAAAATTAAGAACCAAATGAACAATACGTATTAGGGCCCCACTTTAAACTTAGCCAGGTTCGATTCCCGGCGGAGTCGAAACGGGAGTCAATGTTTTATTTTCACCCGGGGATCCCAACATCCTCTGCGACCGATGCACAGACAGTCACTTCCCCCAAACCCTCCTTCATCCGTTGATAATGACCCCGATGTCGACAGAATGGTAAACCCTAATTTCAGTCGATCGATTTCCACTCGAGAACAACACCCCCTGTTTCCTCGCCCCCCCCCCCCCCCCGCCCTCCCGGGCGAGTCCCGCGCGCGAGGGGATTACGACAGCATCCGTCGGTGTGATGCTGTCTGGCGCTCGCCGGTGTGATGCTGTCTGGCGCTCGCCGGTGATTTGCCGCAGTGCGCTCTTGCACAACGGTGTTTGGGGGGGGGATATGTCGGGGCATCCCCCCCGTATCACCGAACTCCCTTTGGTTTTTCGATCGTTTGCCAACAGTCGCCGCGGTCTCTGCAAAGGGGGAAAAAAAATTCTGTACTTTCACAAACAATTTCCTTTGGAAACCTGCTGCCAAGAAATACAAGGAAGATACTGAAATATTAACAACACATGGATATGGTTTTTTTTTTTGTACGTATGAAATAATACTGAGTATGGCTCACAGAAAATTTGCGCATCACTTTATGTTTCAGTTGGTATCACGTTCAAGCATAATTTATTCTTTTTTAATCAATTGAAAAAATAATAAAATATTTAATAATTGGACTTTATTTCGTTTTATCATTATTATTGGAGTGCGCAGTTAATACTGGAAAACTAATCAGGTAACGGTTTAAAAATAACTTTAGCTATTGGAGGTACTGGGATAACACAAATAATAAATCTCCGGGTAAGAATACGAACCCAGTTTTACTGCGAACACTATTTTGTACTGATACATTACTTCTTGCAAATGTAAAATGTACAAATATCTGTAATTTTACATTAAAATTTGTTGTACATTTACAAAAAAAATGTGTAACAGTGTGGAAAAAATCTTCATCTATGTATTTTTACGATATAGTTATGATATATGTATACAGGATACGTGTTTAAATGACATGGCTGTGTAGAACATGTTGCATTTTTGAATAATTTTACTTCTCTTTTATTTGCTTATTTACGCGATACTTTGGCTGTTTATTCTTGTGTGTGAGCTGATATTCATAATGAGGGGACGGGGTACTACAATTTTAAAACCGGCCTTTGAAAGAACGCAGTTTCTGTTGGGTAGAAAAATAAACATAACTTGTGCATTCAGCAGATTATTAGTGGCGTCGACTTACATTCAATTTCTGGCTTGTATTGGGTGAGTTAATTTATACACACTTTGGCTTAGTTATAGACATATTAGCGTACCCGGCGTTGCCCGTGTTAACACATCATAACATAACAAAAATCAGTACCTAGTTTCAAGTATGTAGTACATACACTTAAAAAACGGAAAATTTTGATTTTAAAGTCCCATTGCAGAATCTCTGAGCATATAGAGAAATGACAACCTAACTGTTTGTGTGTCTATGACTTACCTCATATGACCTATGATTTTATATTATACAACTGTATTTACCTCTTTTTTACTCCCATAAGAATGGAATTTCATAATTATATGTATTCTATGTCACTATCGACCCACAAACTATCTATATGCCAAAAATCATGTCTATCCGCTGCTCCGTTTCTGCGTAAAAAGAGGACAAACTGACGAACAGACTTTAGCATTTATAATATTAGTTAATTATTTTATTGTTTTAATGAATTGAAATTTTTTAACTTACTTGTGTGTGAAATAAGTTTTTTTTATTATATTTTTACTATTTAATGCATTAAACGTGATCATTTGCAACTTACATCTTATACAACTACCAGGCACCCCGAAATTCGAGTGATTTTTAGGCAAAATACAAGACAGCAAACTGTTATTAATATTGATACCCTCTATCAATGAATGTCGTGGTGATACTTGATACGCCCAAAAGAACTAGAAATCAGTCACAAACTTAAAAAAATTATACGAGAATGTCATTAGTATATAGAGCAGACGGAACAATGTGGCAGCAAATCAGCCTCAGCCAATGACATTGTCTTGATTATGCACAATAATGTGGATTATACCCTGGTGCCAGGATAAAACACGGATTTTGACAACTTTGTAGCAATAACGGTACAGTTTCAAAAGTATTGTAATTGGACATGATTCAGGAAAGCGGCTTTATTTTATTTTGTTAATGTGTAACATCTGAGCTCTCGGTATACGCCATTCGATAGGAGAAATTTCGGAAATGGCACGGAAGTCGTATGGAACGGAAATGTGTAAGTACGGTGCTGCCATCTGTGGCTATGGCGCGGACCAAGGTTCACAAATACAAAGGAAAATTTTATAGTGTTAGTTGTTTAATGAATTTTAGAAATATGAGCAGTAATTTAATGAAATTCCATGTCAAAAATTATGTCCAAACCGGGGTTTAATTAGTTTTTTTTCAAGTATTTTTCGCTTTTATCAGAGCTTTTTCGTTTTATAGTTTAAAATGACGGTCTGCTAAACAAATTATTCAATAGTTGGCGTAGCTGCTCCGGCAGCGAATTCTAGCGACGGGTGCGGAAACTACGTTTGATCCTTAATTTACATCAAGAAACGTAGTCGGAAACACAATTTGGGTGTATATTTTTATCACACTGGGAATTATTTTAAAGAATTCTACGTTAAATTTCCTATTAGATATTCGTATTACAAGTGTATTTGCCTCATGCTAGCCCATGAATTTGCTCGTTACCGTGGTTAAAAGTCACTGGTGAGTACTGAAAGACTCGCTCACAATTTTTTTTTCCTCACGGTTTTTCTTCAGGGGAACAACGCATGATATTGCAGCCCCGCTTGCCTCCTTTACCACCCCTCCGCCGCTACTGGTCCGCACTGCCATCCCCTCTACCTAGTCAGGACTCAGGGGGAGGGGAGTGTCGCAGCCACGCCATTCTAATGTTCCGTGAGGACGGGACAGGATTTATCGTTCCCTGGGGCGCTGGTATGGGGGGGGGGGGGGGGTTGAAAAAGGGGGGGGGGGGGGGATGAAAATGGAGCAGAAACTTGCAGGCTGCGCTCTCCGCTCGTTCAAACAACTTCACATAATTGGCCGCTGGTTTTGGGGGAGGTTAATTTATGGCAGTTGAGAGATAAAAATAGTGATAATATATTGTATTTCACTTGTTAGAGATTGGATCGCAACAAAGTTCCAACATCCGCTGCGCCATACGAGTGTAATTTCACGAAAATTAGTCAATGAAGATTCCTATCTTCTTAATTAGAGTATAACGAACAAAAAAACTTGTTTGAATAGTACTTTTTTTAAAGTACACATTCTTTCGTTTTTAAGAGAACTAATTCAAACACTGGATTTTTTTTCCGTAGAGAATTGTTTATCAAAACGAATAGGTCTGTGATAATATCGTTGAGTAGACCCATAATCATTGAAGGATCATATTTTTCTCTTATTTTTGCACTATCCAGTTGTATTTTTCGGGTCCATACCTTAAACTTTTTTTTGTTTCTAGTAACATTAATCATTTTGTTTCAATTTCTCATTTACATAACGATAGTTCCATAAATACTACCGAAAGGGAAAAAGGTTAGTATCTGTTATCTCACGGCTCTCAAATAAACACTTCTCATTCATAGTTAGTTACTGAAAAAGGAAAGGCAAACTTAGTTTATCAATACCAGCCTCCTTTAACTTAAATTTATTCATTTTGGACTGCCGAAAGTATAAACAACGAAATTGGTGACGTACCTCAGCGAATCTCTCTCTCTGTATATATATTGTAATAGAGACTAGAAAAACTTGAGAGTATGTTGTTTATTTAGAAGTTCATTAGTACATTTTAGTTTGGTTGTTTTGTTAGCGTGCGTATAATTTAGAAATATTTACATTCATATCTTCTGCACTCAACCACATTTTATCACATGTATGGTAGAATTATTTAAGTTTTTGGAAGAGCGTCCAGAATAATTTGAAACACAATTCCTACTATTGTCATGTAAATTAGTCGTCTTAAGGTTTATTTTATTTTTGGATAAAACTGATTATTATTCAACTCTAATTATTGTTACTAGTGGGAATAGTGGGGTCGTAAGGATATACAATTAATTTATACAGTTTTATTTGCACTAATATTTACATTACTAATAAAACCATCGCACTTAAAGATGTATGTTCACAGATCACTTAATATCTGTCCAGTCCACAGTTCGCACTCCTCACTGGAGCTAGGCTCATGAGCGGTTCACCCCTTATATCGCGCCTGTCCACACACACAGTCTCGCGCCACTCAGTCGCACTCGCACGGACCTATCTAACTCCGCGTCGCGCCGCTCGCAAAGTGGGGTCTCAAGCCCTCTTCGCTGAACTCGCACTTCACGCCATTCCTTTCTGAACTCCCGCTGAGGCCGGCGTCACTGCTTTTATACCCGCTGGCCGTCTTTCTGGAATGGACTGGAGTGGCTGTGACGCCCGAAGCATCCAGAAACGCGCCGCAGTCACGACAGTCCCGGCGGGGGGTCACCGAGGGTCAGTGACAATAGCCCGAGAAGGCAGGGTGCCCGTGGAGGGAGGTGTAGCGAGCACCCGGCCAACCCCCAGAGGCACACATGAAGTCAGCAGGCCGCGCGCCGCCGCAAGCCACTGGGCCAGCAGGCGCCTGGCTCGCCCCGCGGCCCTGGTTCCAGCCAAGGAGCATGTAAGAAGATCTGGAGTGGACATGTGTAGGGCGAGAGCGAAGCCAGCCGGTTGCGAAGAAGGGTTGAAAAGAAAGAGGAAGAGAGCGTATTTCTACTGCAAACGCAGCCCCAGCCCACTGTCCTTGAGGTTTGAGTGGCGCTGGTGTGCGGCTACAATGGTGATTTCCTGTAGCGCATATGGCTGTACAAATCGATGGAATTCCAAGCCGGATGGCGTTGCTTTTCACATGTATTAAAGATTTTTTTTTCATTTGTTAACTAAATTAATTCCCAAAACTTTTGAAGCATCAGAAAAAAGTGGCAAATGTTTTAAACAGAAGTAACTAATCTTCGAACTTTTCGAAAAACCTAAGAAAACTATTTAACAAAGAGAAGTAGTTTCAGTTGTATAATTCTTTACTTTTTTCATAGATTTCCAAAACGTGACGATCAACGACAGATCTGGGAAAAAGCGACAAAGCGGAAAAATTGGACTGCGTCTCCGAACAATGCATTGTGTACAGTGCATTTTGAAGACAAATGGGTCTTAAGAAGCGAAAATCTAACTCGATTAAAGGATGATTTGGTGTTCGGTATATTAAGGTTTCCCTCAAAGGAACGGTTTCACAATGCTTTTAGGATATTAGATAAATCCCAACATAAATTTAAAACATTTCTCTTAAGAGTGTGCGTCGTAGCATTAAAAGACGTGCCTTAATTATTTTGCAAATTTATCATTGTTATGGTGACGATGTCAGGGGTTTTCGTATTTTTTTTAGAAATATAGTACAGTATGTATTAGCAACTACGTTAAGAACTGTTATTTTATTCACACAGAGAAAAGAAATACAAAATGCTAAAATTTGGCGTCTGTCTTTTTATATCCTATATAGGCTTGTTATTATATTGTGTTGTAACATGTATAAAAATGTTAAATATATTCAACAATATTTGGTAATTATATATATTTAAAAACTTTTATGTACGCTACTTGAAACTACGTGAAAGGTTTTCAGTCTATAAATGCCTATTCTATGATTTTTTAAAATTATTAATTCTTATGCAAACAATTAATAAAATTGAAAGTTTCTTACATTGTCAGTATATGCATAGCATTACAGTTATTACAAACAATTCTCTACCAGTGTTAAGCTAAGGTTTGCATGTCACGTTGGTTGAGTAAGTAGACTGGAACATGAACATGATATTGAAAAGACTTCTAACTTCTACTAATACACGTATATTACAAGAGATTTGTAATAGATTAAATGAAGTAAGTAAGAATTCGTTTTTTATAAACGTTGTGTATGAAATTATAAAATTTGAGAAGTATAATAACAAAAAGAAGTGCGTTACGAAGACATATGTCGGTAGTGTTACCCACTGAAACGTTATTCCCACTTCAACTCTCTGTAAAAATAAAAGTATTGGGTTGAATGCGTCTAGAGTGGTATATAAATAAAATTTGAAGCTTCTTCCTAATTTCATACGCAGGTGTCCCCCACCTATAGTTGCAAACAAAAATTTTTCCTCGATGTTGAAATTTACTCTGCGTATTCACAAAAAAATTTGGCAGTAAATAGGTATTTAATTTTTAAAAATGAAAGTATTCATGTTTCGAAAAAAATATTAAAGCGGTGTGGGGAAGAATGTTTACAGATAATCCAGTAAAATTTTCAGTTTGATTGTTTTGATAGTTTCGGAGCTGTTGCGAGTTTAGTTTGGAGGATTTTTCGACCGCGCGAGACAAGTTTGGCTCGTTTTCGTTTTCTTCCAGCGTAGGAAGCAGGGAACAAACGCCGATACCCGGCTTCACCTCGCATCGTTTGCTGGCCTTCCCTTGTCCTCTCCAGATGTATTACTGTATATTAGCTCCATGGTTCCAGCACGCCTGCTGGGGTAACCGCTAACAATGTCCAAAGAATAAAACACAGCTTAAGGTGGTACCTTGTGATCATGTACACATTAAATGGGTGGATACAAACGCCTGGTTAACATTTTTTATACAGTATTTTTTTTTCGTTTTATATAGAGAATGTGTTATGAAATGCAAAAAAAAATTCTCACTTTAAAATATTTTTAAAACACTATAAAAGCGTATATTGGTAGTAGTATTACACTTGTGATCATACAAAATTTAAAGACATTTCTAACCTCCAGTGAGTTCACAGGGAGAAACTGTTTGTAGACGCAAGTCACTTTTAACTTATAGTATACTTTAAAGAAGCTATTTTTTTTTCAAATAAATCAATTGATAATTATTATGATATAAATCCTATTGAAAATAAAATTTCATGGATCTGTTCCTATATCTTACCTTTTAAAAATCCTTCCAAAATTACGAATTGTTTTGTCTCTCCGAAGTGGGGCCACCGGTTATGGAGTTACTTGCGCTCTAAGTTGCGGTCTTCGTGCGGTTCTCGCACGCACGACCAATTTTTGCGGGAAGCGAGCGCGTGGAGGGCGCAGTCACGTGTCTCCCCCGCAAAAAGACCCCCCACCCCCCACCCCCCGCCAAGGCATCCCTCCTGCACAACGGCCCACGCCTCGCTGCCTTCCACAAATGACCCGGCGCGGGGAACCCTAGCGCGCGGCTCGTGGCACACGCGGGAGCACACGGCTGTTCTTCAGCACACATAAACAACAGCCACACGTTTAACCTTGTCACATTTCTTAACATTTTCAGTCGGTGCGAAATTATCTTGATTCAAATTCGTATCTTTAAAAATAGTTTTGAGAATGAATGCATTTTGCGACAGGATAAAAAGTATAATTTAAACATTTTTCTACGAAAAAATAAACTTCGATTACTTTACAGACCTTTTTATAATCAAACATTTATCTATTTATATATTATTTAAAGGATTTAAAAACTCAAATGTATAATTAACTACAATGCAGTTGAACTTTAAAGTTACTGGTATGCCATTATTATAGGAAACAAAGAAACTGAAATATTATAATAAGGCGCAATATATCAGGAAGTCACAATTCTATTTGTTAATAAGCTTAAAGACTATGTTAAATTTTATTTTTAGTGTACTATTCGGGAGCTATTTCCACTAATATATTCATGTTTTATGTTTTAGAAAAACAATTTTCATCAATATAAAGATCAAAGAAATATCACGAAATAAAAATAATATTTTAAACAGAACCATGTGAGACAAAAGTGTCTCCACCTGGAGGATGCGGGAGAAGGGGGGTGGGTGGACGTGGTAAAAGAATTTAGATCCTCGTCCAATGTGGTTGTTCCGAGGGATGCGTGCAGCAAGAGCTGGGTTCGATACTACAGCACCAACCCACTCGTCGCCGGCCTGTCGGGTCACCCCCACCCCTTTTTTATCAGTAGTTCACACGTGCGGTGTGGCGGGTCTCTGCCCCCGCCTGACACACGGTCACGAACCCCCCGTGGAGCGCCTGCAGCCGTGCAGTTCGGCAACCCACACCGCATTCTTGTCGTGCGTATTGCGTGCTGTCTCCGTGTCAGGCGCTGGATGCGAAATAATGTACTCACGTCGCACCGTTGTCAAATACACTCGAAACCAATTCAGGACCGATTAATAAGTTTAATAAGTAAAATCTTCCATTTTTACACCAGTTCAATAGAAGGCATATCATTATATTTGCTTTAAAGTTACGATAGTAATATAATACTTTATTATATATAAGCGAAATATTATTTTTATTATTATAGAAATTTATTATAATAATAAACCTCAAGTGCTTCAATTTTCTTATACACCTTGAAAACCTTTTTTATACATGATGGAAACATCGTAAAATTATTAATTTTATTATTATGCGCCAATTTTCCTAAGAAATAGTCATTAATATCTACAAAAAAAAACGTATTCGATGTATGCAAAAGTATCCATAGCAATTTGTTGGACAAAGTTACAATATGTTTCTTGTAATATTATAAACAAATTTTTGATAAATAGTTTCCAAATGAATCTTTTGTAAAATTACAGAATTGTTTTTCTTTAACATACCAATATTATTTTTATGGTGGGTTCATTATCAATATTAGTTAACACGGTACCCGTACACTTACGAAGGTATAATCTGTGTTATGTAACTTGCTTCAGATTTCACAGTTATCAAAAATACTACCTGTGGTCTACGTATCCTGCTATGACTGTCGTTCCGTCAAGTGTTTGTAAACAACTTCATGTGCTCGTCAGTGTACGTAAACCTAATTCATGTGTTTCTTTGCAAGTGATTGTTGGGAAATGGGTTCAACTGTTATTTCTATTGAAAAATTTGAAATTAGTGAAAACAAAATGTGTGGCAGACTCTACCCGTAAATTATTGAAGATCGCTGGATGATTTTTTATTATCACTCTTAGTCAATTATTGCAAAAACTTATGTGCCTCATCAGCAGGAGATCGCCTAAACTCCAGTTAGCTAACCTTCATCACTAACTGAAGAGCTGCTGTATGCTCAAGTGTTGCAGACAACTGAAGCATCACTTAACGACATTCTCTCAGAGGTAAGGTTAGTCAGTGATGAAGAAGGTGAAATAACCCCATTAGACCCAACAATTTCATACACACATACGCAAGTGATGATCTTCGGTGAAAAACATTCTTATGCTAAAATTTTTTTACATCAGTTAAAAATAATATGAGTTACACAAATAGTTCAGTTTCAGTTGCCATTTGAATATCGTGTCCTTACTTGTTTAAATTTTTGTATTTATCTTACCTTTACTTGCGCATTACCAGAAACCGTTAATTTTACCTGAATTTAATAGAAGCAATTTGCTAATGTGAAACCAAACCAAATATACTTATTCAATGTTTTTTTTAATTTTTCATTAATATAAAGCTAACATAGATTTGCTTGATAAAATAAGATTTATAAGTTTAATTTATAAAATATTAAAATGAATTTTATTAAGTATAAAATATCGGGCTTTATTGCTAGTATAATTGTTTCTTATTCTTTATCGCTTGGCTGTTTTACACATAATACAAAATATCTCATTGTGCTTTTGACAGTTAATGTATAAATATTGTAATCAAATTTACACTGGCCCGTAAACAAACCTTGCAAACACTTGGATCGTGTACAGGGATCAGTTTGCTCATATGAGCGAAATAGTTCTGTAGGTGTGATGGCTACTATTTTATCTTTTTTCAAAGGATACAATAAAATCAATAAAATTCACTGTAATGAAAATGTTAAACGTAATTTCTTGAAATCATTTTGTTAAACCTTCACTGTGTTAAGTGTTTCACGAAAGTATATAAATTATTATTTATGTTACCCCCATATGTATGTATTGTTTAAACCGTAAGTAGGGGCAAAACGTTTTTGCCAAATAATCTGACCGCTCATAAGATTGCAATAAGGTTTTTCCCGCGCTAGCGATTGTTTCCTTGTAATTGGCAGCCGTATCCAAGAGAAGCCATTTCCGTATTTTGCCAGGCCATAGACAACCATGAGACACGGACATTGCTACAAATTATTTAACACATCTGGTTTGGAAATCTTTCCGCTAAAAATACATGGTCCTACCCATTAGTTTCCATTAAAAAAATATGGTTGGTGGCCTCAACTTTCCAACTACAACATTACTATTATTTTCATTTAAATCAGTAATGAGAAAATCACAATGTTGGTAGTCACTCAAAATAAAACGCGCCGCAACTTCAACAAACCATGCTCCGATCGTCGAATAAATATTTATCTTCCATTATATTGTCATTTCAGGGTGGGAAGGGGGGAGAGACAGAACCTGCCAGTTCGGGATCCAAGCTTTGAATATATATACTGTATAGAAGTCGCCAGCCCAGGTTAAACATTCTAATACGGTTTTGAGGTAGTTGGTTAATTCACCGCCGCAATCGCCACCATCTCTAGGGCATCGACTTGTGGTGGTCCCTAGCGGACAAGTTTCGAACTCTTCAAACACCCCTTCCCCCTCCTGTTGAACGACCTCGAGCTGAAGTGAATGATAGGTGGGGGGGAGCGGGGAATGACAGCGGGCGACAGTGCTGCGCTCAAACGTGTAAATAACAACTAAGACGATACAGGGCGTTACGGCAGCGCACTGCAGCGGTGAAGTTCCCAAGCTGCTCATCATACGCTTCTGAAAAACGTAGAGTAAATCCTATCCACTCGCGACTTATATACAGTATATATATTCAAAGATCCAAGTGTGTTAAAAAAAAACACGCCGTACTGTTTCGCAAAAGAAAAACAACAATAATAAAAGGCCGCGAGTCCCCGCTGCCACACACACCCGGGTGGCAGAGTGCTGGAGGGCCTTTTTCCTTCAAGCGAATGGTTGGTTTTCCTGGCCCTCCCGAAGTAAAGATCGCCGCCAGGGGTGAGATTGGCTGGTCGGCAGATGGACGCAGGGGCAGCGGGAGGCCGCAGCCTTGCCCGCAGTGGCCCCGCCGCCGTGACGTCATCATCTCTGCAGACCGGTCGGGAAATAGCCTCGCACCCCCCCCCCCCCCCTCCATGACTCTTCCCCGAGGCAGTTGGAGCCTCCTTTTTCGGAGCCCCGCCTCCCCTCATGCAGTCGCGAGGCCCGAGCAGCTGCTGGACGAGGGAGGGGGGGGGGAGGGCTGACGGACGCAGTGGATCGTCCCTCCATTTGTCACCCGGCTGGGATTCCGCGTCGCCGACTGACGAGAGGGGGTTATCGCTGATGAACCGGAGCGGGGGAGGGGAGGACATAGGAGTAGCGTCGTCAGTGAGGGGTGGACTCGGGGGTTTGGAATTTCACCCCGGGAGAGCTGAGGCGGACGTATGGTGCATCGCCGTCGAGACAGGCCTTTTTCATTCCGCGAGGAAGGGCAGGGGTGGCCAACCTCGTGCGGAAGCCACGCGGATTTGATAAAAAAATCTTCTCTCGTAAGAGAGTCTTTTGCGCATGCGGCAAGCCGAAAAAAGAAAAAAAAAAATTGAACATTTGCAGGCACCGCGGAAAAGTGGCTCGCAAGATGTCGCCCGGGGGAAGGGAGGAGGGGTGGGCGGTGAAGCGAGAAGCTCGGATACGCGCATGACGTGACTTACTGCGGTGCTGCGGACAAGTTTACGCAGCAGCAGCGCGATTCTGCGACGGTTGCCCATTGCATTCCGCATTGCGGATATGAAGAAACTATACAAAGCGCAGTCGGGAGCGAACGCATTCTTCCACGAGTTTAAAATCTCCAACTCAGCCAGAAATCGCGCCCGGGTCTTTCTTTAGCTAACCAGCAGGTGCTCATGACCATAATACCGAGCTCATGGATACATATAAGTATATAAGCGTATGAATAATATTTTTCAAAGGAGCAGATCTAAAAAATTTATTTTTTGAACTATTTTCTACCCAAACTATGTTAATTTTTTACATGTCATAGATCTAAATTTTGATGACACTATAATAAACGTCGAATGGTGGTCACGTTTATGATGAAAAGTGTATTTTGTCCAAAAGTGGACATAGTGTATTATGCCTCCAAGATGTGTGTATATATATACATATATAGTGCAGCAGATGGAACACTCGTAACAATGGATAGGGGCCAGGTAATTGCGCAGATTCACTTGGTGGTAGGCTATATTTTACTACCCTATGTATATTCTATACAAAAATTATTTCCTGTTATCTGATTTCTTACTGTAGAACCTTTTATTTGTATTGGGCCATATGTGTCGCACCAGTTCAATAGATGGCAGCATGTACCTATGTACGCATTAAATTTTTATTTGTTTAAAATGTACGATACAAATTTTATACGAGAAAATTCTTTCTTTTACTTTTAGCAAAATAGTTGTTATCGTTTTACAAATTTATCGTAAAAATAAACCTCCAGATAACTTCATTGTCTAGCGAAAAACCTAATTAAATTATTTAAAAAATTTTAGATACTGGAAGTTCGAATTTTATCATAAATTGTTAGTAGATGTATTTGGTTCATTCTGGGGCAGGGGCTGGGGGCTGGGGATCGGGGATCCGATCATGCCACCTTACGGCTTCGCTTCATCACCCATGTTGGATTACGTCACTTCCGCCAGCCATACACGCACGAAAAAGTGTCCCGTTACGTTCATCAGCCATGTACGCACGAAAAAATGTCCCGTTACGTTCATCAGCCATGTACGCACGAAAAAATGTCCCGTTACGACGGACAGACCAGCTCGCCAGGACGTCTCGCTATGAAAAGTATTAGGCGGTAATAAACAGCCAGGAGGTAACGAATATAAGCCTACTTCTACACGTGTTATGAACGCCGGATACATACGGCCAGGCAACCGTGTGTTTTGGCGCGCTCTACTTCCACGACGCGCAACGGCACCGGCAAGATTTTATTACTACCTCCTCTCAAGTTCTGATCTCCTAATACTTCACAGCAGAGAAGCGCTGTTGGTCGGAGCCCGTAGGTACTTCCTTCGCACGCCTAACCTAACCTAACCTTAACTAACCTAACCTAACCTAATCCATATGCTAATCTATGCTAACCTAACCTAACCTAACCTAACCTAACCTAAACTAACCTAACCTAACCTAAACTAACCTAACCTAACCTAACCTAACCTAATCCATATGCTAATCTATGCTAACCTAACCTAACCTAACCTAACCTAAACTAAACTAAACTAAAATAAACTAAACTAAACTAAACTAAACTAAACTAAACTAAACTAAACTAAACTAAACTTAACCTAACCTAACCTAACCTAACCTAACCTAACCTAATCCATATGCTAATCTATGCTAACCTAACCTAACCTAACCTAAACTAAACTAAACTAAACTAAACTAACCTAACCTAATCCATATGCTAATCTATGCAAACCTAACCTAACCTAAACTAAACTAACCTAACCTAACCTAACCTAATCCATATGCTAATCTATGCAAACCTAACCTAACCTAAACTAAACTAAACTAAACTAACCTAACCTAATCCATATGCTAATCTATGCTAACCTAACCTAACCTAACCTAAACTAAACTAAACTAAACCTAACCTAACCTAACCTAACCTAAACTATACTAAACTAAACTAAACTAACCTAACCTAATCCATATGCTAATCTATGCTAACCTAACCTAACCTAAACTAAACTAAACTAAACCTAACCTAACCTAACCTAACCTACCCAAACCTAACCTAACCTAACCTAACCTAACCTAATCCATATGCTAATCTATGCTAACCTAACCTAACCTAACCTAATCCATATGCTAATCTATGCTAACCTAACCTAATCCATATGCTAATCTATGCTAACCTAACCTAATCCATGCCAATCTATGCTAATCCATGTCAATCTATGCCAATCCGTATGCCAATCTATGCTAATTCGTATACCAATCTATGCTAACCTGTATGCCAATCTATGCTAATCCGTATGTCAATCTATGCTAATCCATATGTTAATCCATGCTAATCCATTTGCCATTTTGTATTTCTAGTAATTTCCACCAACTTCGAATCATGTCGTCACCATTGCAATTTTCGTTACGGTCGCCATCTTGAAAATCCGCAATTTTTATGTTAGAAAATCGGGAAAAATTTTAAAAATCATTAAAAAAATTAAATAATCGAATTAAATAAAAATCTTAAAAACCACTGTTGCAGTTATTGTTACGGTCGACATCTTGGATTATATAAATGTTGCATATTTCGTTACACCCGCCATCTTGGTTGAGTACCATATCATTCTTACACTTTTCGTTAAGACCGCCATATTGGGTCCTATTAATGTTACAATTATCGTTATGGTCGCCATCTTTAAATTTAGACACCATCTTGAAAATCTTTATTTATTATACGATTTTAATGAAAAAAAAAGTTCAAAATTCATCAAAAAATTAACTTAATAGAATTCTGTTTATATCGATTCCCGTCCTTGATTCGAAACCGGCGAGGGCAAAAAATATAAAATCAACAGATCCTTCCTCCACAGAAGCCACCTTCAGACTGACCTACCTCCACCAATAACAAGGTATTTACCTTCAGCTGGTATGACGTCACCACACCTTTGACCTTGACCTTGACCTTGACCTTTGACCTTGACCTTGAAATTTAACCTTAACCTTGAAATTTGACCTCGACATTGATCTTTGACTTTGACCTTGATGTCCATCACGGATCCGTCATTTTATGTTCAGTACATGCTAGCGGTCATTGCCACCATCATGTTTTCGTCTGCTGGAGGTCACCATATTGTGTGTACTTGTCTTACCATCATGCAAATTCTATTCTAACATGCTACAGTGCAGTAATAATTTATTATTGCTGAGGTGCCCACCATCTTGAAATTTGACCGCCATGTTGAAATCATGTAATTATTTAGTTAGAAATGCGGGAAAAATTCCAATAGTCTCCGAAAAAATCAATTATTAATTTACAAATTGAATCGATGGATCCATGTCCACGGTTAGATTCTTGACCAGTGACAGTTGTAACTAATTATTAAATAAATTTTAAATTCTTTTTTCCGTTACCTTTCGCGGAGTTTATTAATCATAAGTCAATATACCTAACCAAAGAATTAATACAGTGACGATAAGCCTATCATGAAAGTCTAATTTTTGAATAATCTGAATAACCTATAAGCCGTTCATGTACAAAACCGCACATAAAGAACAATTGTCTTCAGTCCATGAGACCGAGTCATGTCATTATCAGACGTATAGGCTAGTCATTTCAGGACCACATGACCTTCGTCGTTAGCTAATTATATTCAATTAATCCATCGTGACATTTTTATACATTCTAAAGGAGCAAGTAACCTTGAAAAATATTTTAGTAACACCAAGAGGTGATAAACTAGTAAATATTCAATCACTACATTTTGTACTACGCGCAATCAACAAAAAGGAAGCACCATCAACGAAAAGACAGCACCACCAACGAAAAGGCAGCACCGACTACGAAAAGGCAGCACAATTGGAAGCACCGACTACGAAAAGGCAGCACATTTGGCAGCACCGACAACGAAAAGGCAGCACATTTGGAAGCACCGACAACGAAAAGGCAGCACATTTGGAAGCACCATCATCGAAAAGGCAGCACATTTGGAAGCTCCATCAACAAAAAAAGGCAAAAAGGAAGCACAAGTTACGAGATCTAAGTCTTAGTTAGAAATCAGAATACAAGAAATAAAAACATTAAATTCTTATAATTTAAATTATTTATTTTATTGCTTTACATTATACAAATGCAAGTAAAACAAGCCATTATTGTATGTAGCCAGCATTCCTCAGTTCCTTGAGTATGAAGGATATTTCTTTGATGCACGAATAGTTTCCTGCACAAAGCGAACCATGTAAAAGTCTTAGCCGGTCAACCAATATGTTTGGATCTTTCCATGATGTGTAATCAATCTCTTCTACCACCATCTTCCTTGCACCTTTATAAATATTACGATCTCTGGTGTCTTCCGTTTTACCACCAACCTCAGGGTAACTTTCATGTTTGAGACGGTGATCATCACAAGCTTGATCAGATTTATTTAATATATCACGTCGTTTCCACCGTTTCGGTCTCAGGACACCGCCACATTCTTCGATCTTGGCAGCTTTAGGTGTTTCATCATAGTCTATGTCTTTGTCAACAGCCTCAGAGTCACTGTAACATCACACGGAAAAGTTCAGAACTCCAATTCGCTGTGAAACCTTTCTCAAAGACACCTTTCTGCTTGGAGATTCTCACAATGTCACCAACATTAGCTTTATGCTTGCGTGTATCTTTCTTATTCGTGTTGGTGAATACAGTCCCAAGCAGACGATCATCCTTTACATCTGTCGATGGTACATCCTCCATCGAGTACGACGTTAAAGTCGGTAAAGATGCCATCGAAGTCTCAAGAACAGGCAGTTACGCGACTTATGCACCAGAAGAAACAAACTAGGTGATCCGTACACCGTCGACGGCAGTAACAAATTGGGCGTCCTGCTGTCTAGGACTCGTTTTTATACATTAACCGGTTTGAATAATACGCTAGTCAAATCAAGAACAATTTACTAAAATACTAGAGTCAAAACAACATTAAAAAAATAGAAGTACCATCAACAAAAAAGGCAGCAAATTTGGAAGCACCGACTACGAAAAGGCAGCACATTTGGAAGCACCGACAACGAAAAGGCAGCACATTTGGCAGCACCGACAACGAAAAGGCAGCACATTTGGAAGCACCGACTACGAAAAGGCAGCACATTTGGAAGCACAGACTACGAAAAGGCAGCACATTTGGAAGCACCGACTACGAAAAGGCAGCACATTTGGAAGCACAGACTACGAAAAGGCAGCACATTTGGAAGCACCGACTAAGAAAAGGCAGCACATTCGGCAGAACCGACAACGAAAAGGCAGCACATTTGGCAGCACCGACAACGAAAAGGCAGCACATTTGGAAGCACCGACTACGAAAAGGCAGCACATTTGGAAGCACCGAATACGAAAAGGTAGCACATTTGACAGCACCGACAACGAAAAGGCAGCACATTTGGAAGCACCGACTACGAAAAGGCAGCACATTTGTAAACACCATCAACAAAAAGGAAGCACAATCGGAAGCACATTCATAGAAAAGGAAGCACAATCGGAAGCACAATCACAAAAAGGAAGCACATTTGGAAGCACAATCACAAAAAGGAAGCACATTTGGAAGCACAATCCACAAAAAGGAAGCACATTTGGAAGCACATTCAACGAAAAAGGAAGCACAATCATATAAACAACGCACAATCGGAAGCACAATCAACAAAAAGGAAGCACAATCGGAAGCACATTCATAGAAAAGGAAGCACAATCGGAAGCACAATCACAAAAAGGAAGCACATTTGGAAGCACAATCACAAAAAGGAAGCACATTTGGAAGCACAATCCACAAAAAGGAAGCACATTTGGAAGCACATTCAACGAAAAAGGAAGCACAATCATAGAAACAACGCACAATCGGAAGCACAATCAACAAAAAGGAAGCACATTTTGGAAGCACCATCAACAAAAAGGAAGCACATTTTGGAAGCACCATCAAAAAGGCAGCACATTTTGGAAGCACAATCAAAAAAGGCAGCACATTTGGAAGCACCATCAACAAAAGAAGGAAGCACATTTTGGAAGCACAATCAAAAAAGGCAGCACATTTGGTAACACAAGTTACGAGAACTAAGTCTTAGTTAGAAATCAGAATGCAAGAAATAAAAACATTAAATTTTTACTTTTAATATTTAATTTATTTCTTAAGATTATACAAATAGAAGTAAAATAAGCCATTATTGTATGTAGCCAGCTTTCCTCAGTTCTTCGAGTATGAAGGATATTTCTTTTATGCACGAATAGTTTCCTGCACAAAGCGAGCCATGTAGAAGTCTTAGCCGGTCAACCAATATGTTTGGATCTTTCCACGATGTGTAATCAATCTCTTCTACCACCATCTCACTTGCTTGTTTATTATAAATACTTTTAATATCACAATCGTCCCCGTGATCATAATAAGCGTTATCAGATTTATTTATTATAACACATCGTTTCCATCGTTTCGGTCTCAGGACACCGTTGCATTCTTCGATCTTGTCAGCTTTAGGTGCTTCATCACAGTCTATGCTTTTGTCAACGGCCTCAGAGTCACTGTTACAATCACTGTAGAAGACATCCTCTTCACCCAGATTACCATATGAATTCGATATCGATGATGTCGAAGTGCAATTATCGTCTTCATGCTTCCTTTTTAGGAGTCCATCATTTTTACAAAGTAAGAAAGATCTACTTGAATTCGACTGGAATGTATTCTCACTTTTCACGTTAAGGATTCTTCCATTGTCTTCATTCTTCCATAAATCATCATCGTCCTTCAATTTAAGTTCTTCGTCGAGATCGGAAGAGCCACGAACATAATCTCTCTCAAGACAAGGAAAATTATTGTCGTAATGCAGATCACTATTCCTTAGTCTAGTAGATCCATCGTTGTACTCTGGCTTGTACGCAGGCTTAACGTTACAAGTTCTGTCATGTCTTTTTAAGCTCTCTCTCCGCGTAAACGACTTGCTACATCGAACGCAACTTATCATATTGCGTAGTGGATTTTTAACACAGTCATTCTTCTGGTGTTGTCTTCCATTCTTTCTCAAGATAAATTCTTTGCTGCAAAACTTACACCTGTGTCCTTTCGATACAGCGACAGACACCGAATCAGGATTCATATTAGTTACTGTGACTAATGTTAGATACAAACAGACAGTTTTCCAATTGGAACCATTACTTAAATATAATTTTTTAAATATTTCTTAAGCGAGAGTTATCTCATGCAAAGGTACTTGTTGTAAGTAGTTCTGCTTTTCAACAACAGATGACACCACGTATTGCTTGCAGGTAAATATTATTTATTTCTTTCATGCGGGATGCAGGATTCTCACTAACGATCGCAATACAGGGATGGCATCGCTAGACTCCAAGGAGAAGGTAGTTTGTTCATCCAGTTAGTGTTTCTCAGATTTCTCAGGGTATATATTATTATTATATGACTGAATAATGATTTTTTTTAAAATTCCACCTAATAAAAATAAAATAGAAGCACTCAGAGAAAACCATCAGGGATGATGTCGTTTATAAACATAAAAAATTACCAATTTTTTTTTTAAAAAATTCCAAATTTAATTCTGATTAAGCAAAGAGTTCACAAGCCCGCTTGTGCTAGAACTCTCATGTTGCTTAAGCAAAGAGTTCACAAGCCCGCTTGTGCTAGAACTCTCATGTTGCTTAATCAGAATTAAATTTGGAATTTTTTTTAAAAAATTGGTAATTTATGATGTTTATAAACGACATCATCCCTGATGGTTTTCTCTGAGTGCTTCTATTTTATTTTTATTAGGTGGAATTTTAAAAAAAATCATTATTCAGTCATATAATAATAATATATACCCTGAGAAATCTGAGAAACACTAACTGGATGAACAAACTACCTTCTCCTTGGAGTCTAGCGATGCCATCCCTGTATTGCGATCGTTAGTGAGAATCCTGCATCCCGCATGAAAGAAATAAATAATATTTACCTGCAAGCAATACGTGGTGTCATCTGTTGTTGAAAAGCAGAACTACTTACAACAAGTACCTTTGCATGAGATAACTCTCGCTTAAGAAATATTTAAAAAATTATATTTAAGTAATGGTTCCAATTGGAAAACTGTCTGTTTGTATCTAACATTAGTCACAGTAACTAATATGAATCCTGATTCGGTGTCTGTCGCTGTATCGAAAGGACACAGGTGTAAGTTTTGCAGCAAAGAATTTATCTTGTTAAGAATGGAAGACAACACCAGAAGAATGACTGTGTTAAAAATCCACTACGCAATATGATAAGTTGCGTTCGATGTAAAAAGTCGTTTACGCGGAGAGAGAGCTTAAAAAGACATGACAGAGCTTGTAACGTTAAGCCTGCGTACAAGCCAGAGTACAACGATGGATCTACTAGACTAAGGAATAGTGATCTGCATTACGACAATAATTTTCCTTGTCTTGAGAGAGATTATGTTCGTGGCTCTTCCGATCTCGACGAAGAACTTAAATTGAAGGACGATGATGATTTATGGAAGAATGAAGACAATGGAAGAATCCTTAACGTGAAAAGTGAGAATACATTCCAGTCGAATTCAAGTAGATCTTTCTTACTTTGTAAAAATGATGGACTCCTAAAAAGGAAGCATGAAGACGATAATTGCACTTCGACATCATCGATATCGAATTCATATGGTAATCTGGGTGAAGAGGATGTCTTCTACAGTGATTGTAACAGTGACTCTGAGGCCGTTGACAAAAGCATAGACTGTGATGAAGCACCTAAAGCTGACAAGATCGAAGAATGCAACGGTGTCCTGAGACCGAAACGATGGAAACGATGTGTTATAATAAATAAATCTGATAACGCTTATTATGATCACGGGGACGATTGTGATATTAAAAGTATTTATAATAAACAAGCAAGTGAGATGGTGGTAGAAGAGATTGATTACACATCGTGGAAAGATCCAAACATATTGGTTGACCGGCTAAGACTTCTACATGGCTCGCTTTGTGCAGGAAACTATTCGTGCATAAAAGCAATATCCTTCATACTCGAAGAACTGAGGAAAGCTGGCTACATACAATAATGGCTTATTTTACTTCTATTTGTATAATCTTAAGAAATAAATTAAATATTAAAAGTAAAAATTTAATGTTTTTATTTCTTGCATTCTGATTTCTAACTAAGACTTAGTTCTCGTAACTTGTGTTACCAAATGTGCTGCCTTTTTTGATTGTGCTTCCAAAATGTGCTTCCTTCTTTTGTTGATGGTGCTTCCAAATGTGCTGCCTTTTTTGATTGTGCTTCCAAAATGTGCTGCCTTTTTGATGGTGCTTCCAAAATGTGCTTCCTTTTTGTTGATGGTGCTTCCAAAATGTGCTTCCTTTTTGTTGATTGTGCTTCCGATTGTGCGTTGTTTCTATGATTGTGCTTCCTTTTTCGTTGAATGTGCTTCCAAATGTGCTTCCTTTTTGTGGATTGTGCTTCCAAATGTGCTTCCTTTTTGTGATTGTGCTTCCAAATGTGCTTCCTTTTTGTGATTGTGCTTCCGATTGTGCTTCCTTTTCTATGAATGTGCTTCCGATTGTGCTTCCTTTTTGTTGATTGTGCTTCCGATTGTGCGTTGTTTATATGATTGTGCTTCCTTTTTCGTTGAATGTGCTTCCAAATGTGCTTCCTTTTTGTGGATTGTGCTTCCAAATGTGCTTCCTTTTTGTGATTGTGCTTCCAAATGTGCTTCCTTTTTGTGATTGTGCTTCCGATTGTGCTTCCTTTTCTATGAATGTGCTTCCGATTGTGCTTCCTTTTTGTTGATGGTGTTTACAAATGTGCTGCCTTTTCGTAGTCGGTGCTTCCAAATGTGCTGCCTTTTCGTTGTCGGTGCTGTCAAATGTGCTACCTTTTCGTATTCGGTGCTTCCAAATGTGCTGCCTTTTCGTAGTCGGTGCTTCCAAATGTGCTGCCTTTTCGTTGTCGGTGCTGCCAAATGTGCTGCCTTTTCGTTGTCGGTTCTGCCGAATGTGCTGCCTTTTCTTAGTCGGTGCTTCCAAATGTGCTGCCTTTTCGTAGTCTGTGCTTCCAAATGTGCTGCCTTTTCGTAGTCGGTGCTTCCAAATGTGCTGCCTTTTCGTAGTCTGTGCTTCCAAATGTGCTGCCTTTTCGTAGTCGGTGCTTCCAAATGTGCTGCCTTTTCGTTGTCGGTGCTGCCAAATGTGCTGCCTTTTCGTTGTCGGTGCTTCCAAATGTGCTGCCTTTTCGTAGTCGGTGCTTCCAAATTTGCTGCCTTTTTTGTTGATGGTACTTCTATTTTTTTAATGTTGTTTTGACTCTAGTATTTTAGTAAATTGTTCTTGATTTGACTAGCGTATTATTCAAACCGGTTAATGTATAAAAACGAGTCCTAGACAGCAGGACGCCCAATTTGTTACTGCCGTCGACGGTGTACGGATCACCTAGTTTGTTTCTTCTGGTGCATAAGTCGCGTAACTGCCTGTTCTTGAGACTTCGATGGCATCTTTACCGACTTTAACGTCGTACTCGATGGAGGATGTACCATCGACAGATGTAAAGGATGATCGTCTGCTTGGGACTGTATTCACCAACACGAATAAGAAAGATACACGCAAGCATAAAGCTAATGTTGGTGACATTGTGAGAATCTCCAAGCAGAAAGGTGTCTTTGAGAAAGGTTTCACAGCGAATTGGAGTTCTGAACTTTTCCGTGTGATGTTACAGTGACTCTGAGGCTGTTGACAAAGACATAGACTATGATGAAACACCTAAAGCTGCCAAGATCGAAGAATGTGGCGGTGTCCTGAGACCGAAACGGTGGAAACGACGTGATATATTAAATAAATCTGATCAAGCTTGTGATGATCACCGTCTCAAACATGAAAGTTACCCTGAGGTTGGTGGTAAAACGGAAGACACCAGAGATCGTAATATTTATAAAGGTGCAAGGAAGATGGTGGTAGAAGAGATTGATTACACATCATGGAAAGATCCAAACATATTGGTTGACCGGCTAAGACTTTTACATGGTTCGCTTTGTGCAGGAAACTATTCGTGCATCAAAGAAATATCCTTCATACTCAAGGAACTGAGGAATGCTGGCTACATACAATAATGGCTTGTTTTACTTGCATTTGTATAATGTAAAGCAATAAAATAAATAATTTAAATTATAAGAATTTAATGTTTTTATTTCTTGTATTCTGATTTCTAACTAAGACTTAGATCTCGTAACTTGTGCTTCCTTTTTGCCTTTTTTTGTTGATGGAGCTTCCAAATGTGCTGCCTTTTCGATGATGGTGCTTCCAAATGTGCTGCCTTTTCGTTGTCGGTGCTTCCAAATGTGCTGCCTTTTCGTTGTCGGTGCTGCCAAATGTGCTGCCTTTTCGTAGTCGGTGCTTCCAATTGTGCTGCCTTTTCGTAGTCGGTGCTGCCTTTTCGTTGGTGGTGCTGTCTTTTCGTTGATGGTGCTTCCTTTTTGTTGATTGCGCGTAGTACAAAATGTAGTGATTGAATATTTACTAGTTTATCACCTCTTGGTGTTACTAAAATATTTTTCAAGGTTACTTGCTCCTTTAGAATGTATAAAAATGTCACGATGGATTAATTGAATATAATTAGCTAACGACGAAGGTCATGTGGTCCTGAAATGACTAGCCTATACGTCTGATAATGACATGACTCGGTCTCATGGACTGAAGACAATTGTTCTTTATGTGCGGTTTTGTACATGAACGGCTTATAGGTTATTCAGATTATTCAAAAATTAGACTTTCATGATAGGCTTATCGTCACTGTATTAATTCTTTGGTTAGGTATATTGACTTATGATTAATAAACTCCGCGAAAGGTAACGGAAAAAAGAATTTAAAATTTATTTAATAATTAGTTACAACTGTCACTGGTCAAGAATCTAACCGTGGACATGGATCCATCGATTCAATTTGTAAATTAATAATTGATTTTTTCGGAGACTATTGGAATTTTTCCCGCATTTCTAACTAAATAATTACATGATTTCAACATGGCGGTCAAATTTCAAGATGGTGGGCACCTCAGCAATAATAAATTATTACTGCACTGTAGCATGTTAGAATAGAATTTGCATGATGGTAAGACAAGTACACACAATATGGTGACCTCCAGCAGACGAAAACATGATGGTGGCAATGACCGCTAGCATGTACTGAACATAAAATGACGGATCCGTGATGGACATCAAGGTCAAAGTCAAAGATCAATGTCGAGGTCAAATTTCAAGGTTAAGGTTAAATTTCAAGGTCAAGGTCAAAGGTCAAGGTCAAGGTCAAGGTCAAAGGTGTGGTGACGTCATACCAGCTGATGGTAAATACCTTGTTATTGGTGGAGGTAGGTCAGTCTGAAGGTGGCTTCTGTGGAGGAAGGATCTGTTGATTTTATATTTTTTGCCCTCGCCGGTTTCGAATCAAGGACGGGAATCGATATAAACAGAATTCTATTAAGTTAATTTTTTGATGAATTTTGAACTTTTTTTTTCATTAAAATCGTATAATAAATAAAGATTTTCAAGATGGTGTCTAAATTTAAAGATGGCGACCATAACGATAATTGTAACATTAATAGGACCCAATATGGCGGTCTTAACGAAAAGTGTAAGAATGATATGGTACTCAACCAAGATGGCGGGTGTAACGAAATATGCAACATTTATATAATCCAAGATGTCGACCGTAACAATAACTGCAACAGTGGTTTTTAAGATTTTTATTTAATTCGATTATTTAATTTTTTTAATGATTTTTAAAATTTTTCCCGATTTTCTAACATAAAAATTGCGGATTTTCAAGATGGCGACCGTAACGAAAATTGCAATGGTGACGACATGATTCGAAGTTGGTGGAAATTACTAGAAATACAAAATGGCAAATGGATTAGCATGGATTAACATATGGATTAGCATAGATTGACATACGGATTAGCATAGATTGGCATACAGGTTAGCATAGATTGGTATACGAATTAGCATAGATTGGCATACGGATTGGCATAGATTGACATGGATTAGCATAGATTGGCATGGATTAGGTTAGGTTAGCATAGATTAGCATATGGATTAGGTTAGGTTAGCATAGATTAGCATATGGATTAGGTTAGGTTAGGTTAGGTTAGCATAGATTAGCATATGGATTAGGTTAGGTTAGGTTAGGTTAGGTTAGGTTTGGGTAGGTTAGGTTAGGTTAGGTTAGGTTTAGTTTAGTTTAGTTTAGGTTAGGTTAGGTTAGGTTAGCATAGATTAGCATATGGATTAGGTTAGGTTAGTTTAGTTTAGTTTAGTATAGTTTAGGTTAGGTTAGGTTAGGTTAGGTTTAGTTTAGTTTAGTTTAGGTTAGGTAAGGTTAGGTTAGCATAGATTAGCATATGGATTAGGTTAGGTTAGTTTAGTTTAGTTTAGTTTAGGTTAGGTTAGGTTTGCATAGATTAGCATATGGATTAGGTTAGGTTAGGTTAGGTTAGTTTAGTTTAGGTTAGGTTAGGTTTGCATAGATTAGCATATGGATTAGGTTAGGTTAGTTTAGTTTAGTTTAGTTTAGTTTAGGTTAGGTTAGGTTAGGTTAGCATAGATTAGCATATGGATTAGGTTAGGTTAGGTTAGGTTAGGTTAGGTTAGGTTAGGTTAAGTTTAGTTTAGTTTAGTTTAGTTTAGTTTAGTTTAGTTTAGTTTAGTTTAGTTTAGTTTATTTTAGTTTAGTTTAGTTTAGGTTAGGTTAGGTTAGGTTAGGTTAGCATAGATTAGCATATGGATTAGGTTAGGTTAGGTTAGGTTAGGTTAGTTTAGGTTAGGTTAGGTTAGTTTAGGTTAGGTTAGGTTAGGTTAGGTTAGGTTAGCATAGATTAGCATATGGATTAGGTTAGGTTAGGTTAGTTAAGGTTAGGTTAGGTTAGGCGTGCGAAGGAAGTACCTACGGGCTCCGACCAACAGCGCTTCTCTGCTGTGAAGTATTAGGAGATCAGAACTTGAGAGGAGGTAGTAATAAAATCTTGCCGGTGCCGTTGCGCGTCGTGGAAGTAGAGCGCGCCAAAACACACGGTTGCCTGGCCGTATGTATCCGGCGTTCATAACACGTGTAGAAGTAGGCTTATATTCGTTACCTCCTGGCTGTTTATTACCGCCTAATACTTTTCATAGCGAGACGTCCTGGCGAGCTGGTCTGTCCGTCGTAACGGGACATTTTTTCGTGCGTACATGGCTGATGAACGTAACGGGACATTTTTTCGTGCGTACATGGCTGATGAACGTAACGGGACACTTTTTCGTGCGTGTATGGCTGGCGGAAGTGACGTAATCCAACATGGGTGATGAAGCGAAGCCGTAAGGTGGCATGATCGGATCCCCGATCGCCAGCCCCCAGCCCCTGCCCCAGAATGAACCAAATACATCTACTATTGTTATAACGATTAAAAAACGTCTTCATCTAACAGAAAATAGATTTTCATAGTCGTAATGTTTGCAACGTAAATTTTAAACGATGCAATTTTTAAACTTGGCACCTATTAGAATGGAGTGATTTTTTAAAAATAATATTGAAGCTGTTGGTTATTCTTCAGTGTATTTGATTATCAACGTGCCACATCATTATGTAGCACATTCAATGGAACAGACGCCTAGTGACTCTTTGCATCTCAATGGTAGTAAACACGAGTTAAGTTGGTAACCCTGTGGCATTAAATAAACGTTTTTCATGTCTGTTTTAGTAGACATAATCACACCGGTAATGTTTGAATATTTTTTTATTGATGCACAGGACCTAATGGTTTGAAATTACGTACGTGTTTTAAGTTATCCGTTTGCAACTGGTTTGATGCAATTCTGTACGCTTCTACACTACCCTGCGGTAATACGTATCCAAAATCTTGAACGTCATACGTCCGCTATCATCTTCGTTGCATATTTCAAAATTTCTCTTCTACATTGTTTTTTTGTTGCTAAATTTACTTTCTATAGTAATATTTTTAAAAAATCAATTTAGTGTTCCTCTTCTCTTCATACTTCCACTGCAAACTTCTGTCCTTGCCAACTCGTTCTTGTAACATTTAGTTTATTGTTACAGTAAAATGTTTTACATGTTAAATACTTAGTTCAACGCGCTTTTCAGACACCTTTATCAATGTGACTTTCTGACTTTCGAAATCCTGCGTTGCAGAGAGAAGAAAATAACTGTATAAGGAAAAATCCAAACATGTTATTTAATATTTGAGTTTTTGAGTTCTAAAAAATTTTACACAAGAAACACCCAAAAAACAAATGTAAAAAAAAACTCTTTTGTACTTCATCTCGTTGCAATGCAAAGTGCGTATTTTGCAAAATGTGGCTAAAATGTACTTAGAAGTATTCAAAGTGTATTTGTAAAAATCACTTACACATATTTAGCCTTGTAAAGACGGTGTTCGTGTTTGAAACGTTACGTTCTTAATTGGCTGTGACCCGTGAAGGAAGCTCGTATCACAACTGGAATCGCCAACCGTAGTGTTGGATTCGTCAGGAAATTATTGAACCCGGTAAAAAAAAAAAAGATTCTACCATCCATAGTAGACGAAATGCATACTTTCAGATAGTTTATGGATCTATGGTGAACTCCATTATATTGTGCGTGATCTCAGGAAGAAGTCATTTGTTTATTGGCTGTTGCTGCGTGACTTAATAACGGTTTTTGATGTATAACACCTCAGCTCTCGATATACGGCATTTGGTAGCAATAATTTCGTGAACGGAACGGAAGTCGCTAGGAAAGTTAATGTGTAACCACGGTGCTGCCATCTGTAGTGGATGGCGTGTCCCAAAGTTCAAAAAGACAAAGGGAAACTTTATAGTATTAACTGTTTAGTGAATTTGAACAATATGGGCAGTATTTTAAAGAACATCCTTGTGAAAATCAGGTCCAAAGTCGGGGTTTAGTATTTATTCAAGACTTTTTTCGCTTTTATCGGAGCAAATTCCTTATATATTTTAACCTTTTGCTCTGCAAATTGAATGATTTGATAGTCGACACAGCTTCTCCGGCAGCGAATACTAGCGGTGGGCGTGGAAACTAGGTGTGATGAGCGTTCAGAAATATAGTCGAAAACACCATTTGCTTATATATTTTTCCTGTAGGCATTTTTTTAAATAGTGATATTTATACGTTCAATTTTGTGTCCAAATTTCGTATTATAAGTTTATTCGCAACTTAAACACACATAAGTTTTCTCGTTGCCGAGGTAAGATGATTACACATCACTGGCGATTACTGAGAGACTTGGTCACAGTTTGCAGTGTAGCCTGTTTCAGCACAATATTTAGAAAAATTCACACTACTTACTGCTGACGGGCTAAACTCCACACACCTGTGCGTGAACAAGTCATCAAATGTATTTTGTTCATTGGGTGCTGCCATGTTTTATATCTGTCCGTATTGTTTATGGTCAAACCAAGTCTAAAATCGTATTTTATTATTGGTTTTGCAGTACGACTGTACACAAGCAGTTACTTTTGGTGACAATTTATGTGCACCACCTTACTTATGTGTAAATGTACACGTATAGTGATAATAATAATAATAATTTTTGGGCACATTTTTTGGATGTTTACTATTCTCAAATGAAAGAAGAACGAGTATTCATAGCCAGAGAGAATAAAACCATGTGAATTTTATTCTTTTAATATCAGTAAAATGTGCCAAGTTAAAAATATCAACTGTAAAAGTAATAAATGGCACAAGAAACTAGCAAAAAAGCATATTGGACAGGGTGTAGTTTACAGATTTTAAAAAGTGACGCACAGGAACACATATACATCTGAAACAGTAATATTTAGATACTAGTTAAAATAAAGGATTTATTTAATTTTTAAAAACACAGTTTATCATAACTGTACCGTCCCTTATTGCTACTTTTCTGGAAATATACGTCGGGCACATTCAAAAACACAAAATTTCTGTTTTCAGTTTCTCCGCTTTCATTGATATAACAATCACAAAATTTGTTAATTGTATTTGTCTCTAACGTGGTATCAATAGTTCTCAACCTTCTTATTAGATTAAAAGTATATGATAGTTACTTATGATTGTCCGACTAACGTAGACTCAGACATGATTCTCAAAATACCGGGACTACTAGGGAGGAAAGTAAAATTAACTTGAAATTTATATATTCACAGGCAACGTTACTTCTTTACAATAAAATGTAAGATCACTCATAAATAAGTAGGAACCAGTACTTTGCACACAGTCAATACGTAACAATACGTTTTATACCATAGATTTGTTCTCTGATACACTAAGCATTTTTAAATCATATGACTTTACAGTAAACGCTGTCAGAAAATTTTATAAACACTTACTGCGGACTTGCATATGTTGCACACTTCTATGTTCGATATTACAACTGTTTGTGGATTTGATGAAATTCTATACACTTTAATAGGCTTAAAATGACTTAAATCCAACAATTTAAATGTGAAGTGCTTAATTGTGGAATTAAAATTGGATTAAATGTGCATTATTAATCGTATTAACTTAATTTTCCACGTTTGTGGTTGATAGCGTCTAGTCCCATAATAACGTTTTATCAGAATGTTTTAAATTATGCCATGACCTAAAATAAATATTCTAATTGGTCGGCTGCAGCCCTAACCAACAGACACCAACTTAATTGAAAGCAAACATAAAATAAACAAACATTAAATTTAAATCAAAATATATGGACATTTAAATAAATGTTTATGTTAAAAATAGCGTATTCCAATACCCTCTAGAGGGATTATGGTCTATTGTTGTCAAACGGCATCTACAGCTTGCTAGGTCCATAGAGATGTGCTGTCTCATAGCTCATAAAACTCAAGGAGTAAAATATTGAAAAACATAATATTATTAAATGTAAATAAAAAGTTTTGCATTGAACACTGAGACTCGTTTAGTCACAGTTTCTTGTCTTTGAGGGCTTGTGGAATCTACCCATGCTACGATCCAATGAAGATGACATTTAATCTTTTGGCTTGTCTCCAAATCATAACGCTGTTTTCATCGGTCACTGACCACGGTAGCTAGAAGAAGCTACATGGTATTGGTGGCCAGGTCAGCATAACCACATGGTGACCGAATGGAGCCTTTTTTTTCAGCTCATGGGCTGCGCCGTGTTGGTTGGACACCCGACACATTGGCTGAATTGTAATTTTTTACTTAGAGGAAACAGTTTTAAATGACTTGCATTTTATGGAAGTGACTAACGACGGAGATTCTGATTCACTCTTACTACGTGGTCAATGTTCTGGGCGTCACAACACGGCAGTGGCGAGGTGGGAAAGCGACTTCAACTGAATCACAGCATGACGTCTCCTGGCAATTCCTAACTCCGTGGCTGCAGTGCTATGTGAAGCGACTCACAGCCGTCTCCTGCCATCTCAGCGCACGGGCTAGGGTTCCAGGTGGGCGGGACCACCGGCATTTCACCCCCTTTTGTGCTGTTTATTATTTGTAGAGGGGAGGAAGGGGGAAGAGTACCTTGACGGCCGAGTCGGTGACCCGCTGTGACGGAACAAAACCACGTCTCGACCCGCTTTCAGGGCTGCGGTTCAACCCCTTCGGCGTCCAACTTGCAATGCAAATTGCAGTCTTGCGCACACTAGGAGCCTTCCTGGCTTCCACCCCCCTCCGGACCACTCCCACCCCCGCGAGGCACGGCCCACTCCGGCGAGGCATACATTTGCATGCATTTCCAGAGGCATGTGTTTGTAGCGCTTGCGCGGAAACCAGGGCCTTGCGGGAGCTTGGCGCACGCATCACTTCACCTGCGTTCATCAGCTTTCATCCACGTTCACCCGTGAGCTTCGCGCGGCTTTGGGAACGGGTGCGAGCTATTCTGCAGGTCCATTAGGAAGACAGTGGTGCACTGGCTCCTGTAGACTCGACATGAAGATAAGGCTAATTATAGTACAAATTTCAGAACCTTTATTCCGCGTCCTTTTAAATTTGATTTGTAGTAAATATTAGTCCAGTAGGCTTGAATTTTAAACAAGCTTTTACCTGGTTCATGTTATTCATGAACTATTGGTACATGTAATGTTTCCATCTGACGTTTGAACAAAGGACATGAATGGTAATGGTAAACTTATTGATGGGTTTAATATTTTTAACAAAATATTTTAGAACCAAGTGGTGCAAGGTTTTTTTTTATGTGTACATCACTGATGAAAAATTTCACTGTTTTATTATGGTGACACCAAATTTCGTTTTCTTTGGGGAAAACATATCAAAAGCGATTATAAATAGAAAAGTCCACGCATAAAATTAATTTCTCCTTAAAAATATTTGAATTTTTTTTTATCATTTTTTTAATATTTTTACTAAACAATAATTTTCAGTGTAAGTTACATAGAAAAGTAACCTGAATATTGGTTAGACAAACATTATGAAATTTTCTATTGTTTTATTTGAAATTATACACTATATTGCGCATTAATTTTTATTTATTCATAATATTTGCTTATGTTACCAGAACATTGTAATACAGTGATAAATTACGTCAAAATAACATTTCTTGGGTTTTCCAATCTATATTGAACGATTTCATGTAATCTGTTTTGAAGTGTGTGAATCGTGTGCTGCAAAAGTATTGAGTTCCGAGCCGCATGTACAATATGCTTATAGTCAGTTCATTTTTCCAAATGAGAATGCTTCTTCATGTTGCTTGTTTAAATAGAAAAATAAATTACTGCTGAATATATATGATATAAAATACATTATTATATTAACGTTTTAAAATTTATATCGAGGTCTGGTATGTCTGGTATGTTATAGGTGAACAGCAGTAAACAATTCATGGTATTACTAAGTAATGGCGTCTTAATTATGTGATTTTGTATCTTTTTTGGTGAGCTTTTAATCCACAAATTAATTTTTCACGCTTTAATTATTTTTGGAACTTGCGTTTTATTTATTTTCATGTGTCGTACATTAAAAAAAATGTTATGAGAAGTAGATAATAAAGCATTTTCAAGCCACTTAAAATCATTATGAAATTTTTGTCTGAAAATATTTATCTAGAGAAAGATTTTAACCATACACGTGACTTGTGACAAATTTAATAGTTCTAATTTTTGCGTTAGCGGTGAACATTGACTTGAAACAACTTTCTCAGGGAACACATTTTAAAGAAATTATATAGATTTAAGTTTTTCTGCTAAGTGGTAAAAACTCATTTTAGTAATTTTCTTTTAACAGTCACTCATCTTATTATTTTGGAAAGTTTTTGTTTTGGAGAACGGTTGCACGATTTTCTCTCCGGAGAGAATTTAAGTCCTTGGGGCTGTACTTTTTTCCAATAGCTTTGGAGCCAGTAACACCCGAGTGACTCGGTTAAGAGTTGCGGGGGAAGTATTTGCACAGTCTGTGCAGTTGCTTCAGCGTCGATTGTCTCGAATAAGGTTATGTCGATCCAAAACGAGCCCGGCAGATACGTTGCTGGATTTTTCGTTTCTTTTTGCTCACCAGCCAGGGACGTAAAGAAGTCTGCAGCTCAGATAACTGGGCCTTTTAATTTCGAGTGACCCGATTCCTCGGGTGCAGAATTCCGCAGAATTGCGGTCTCTTCTTCCTACCCCCTCCTTTTTTGCCCTGGAAACTTCTCTCTCCCTTTAAATTTCTTTCAAACTTCCTGGCAGTCCGCTGCTCAACCAGCAACCAAACTAACTTCTGTAATTACCACAAGGTTTTGCTTCTCCGTTTATTATTTGGGTCATTCCGCAGATTATAATGATTTTCACTTAACACTAACATGCCGTAATAAGAAGTTCTTCTAACTAACAAATGTGTTCATGTTTATACGTATTAAAGAGAAACTCCTCTCCCAAATACCACTGTATATTTCAGCTTTAGCCGCTTTGAAGATTGCAAGATTTATTAACATAATTATCAGACGGTGGCCCAATAATCTAAAAAGATTTACTATGATTTGTGGTTCACATAAAACTACAAGTAGATACATTCTGTTACGTTTTAAAGTTGATTTAAAAAAAATGTTTATATTGGACTTTCAAACGAACGGTCAATATTTCAATTCGATTTTTGGAAGACTTACTGGTACTAGAGATAATAACACTTTGGCTGTCACAAAAAAATAAAATTAATGAATTTTCCCGAATCACGCAATATTCACGCGAAAGTTCATTGAATTTTGTTTAGTCTTTTAGGCGTGATTGTGTAACTAGATATCGAGTTTGCTATTGCAATAAGTTGGTAAGTCTGTTTTTTTTTAAATATGTTGTTTTATAATTATATAAGAAGTCAGGATGTTCAAAACATATTTCTCATGGATGTTTCGGTTATTAAATAATTTTGGGAAGTTGAATTTTTGTCTCATTGTTGACAACAAAAGTACTGGTATCTGTTTCTGTTCGTTACCAACTTTTTACAGTCTCCCTCAAATTTTATAAAGAATGTTTACCATGACGTATCGTAAAAATTTAAGCTGTTCTACTTTAAGTGAAACAATAAAATATACATCAGATTTTTTTTCCAAAAACATCCGTGATTAAAAAAAAACAACAGGAGATTGGCCCCGTGAGTAAAAGCTTCCCCTCGTGGCACGGTTCCAAGCGGGGAGTGCTCGGCGGGCCACGGGTAAGAACCGCGCAAGTGCCGGTGCGGAGCCCAGGCGATATGCAATCAATGCGCTTCTTTCATTCCTCTTCTTGGGGAAGGGGGGTGTTTGGGGTCCTCGCGGCGCCGCCAATCGATCCACGGCGCAGGACGCCGCCCCCCGCCGCCGCCGCCGCAATGAATTCATAACAAACACTGCCTCCGTGCGCGAAGGATATGGAACTCGGTGGTCTGCTCGTCCCGCTCTTTCTTTTCCCAAATGAAACACATCTTCGTGGCCTTAAATCATTACGCTCTCTGTTGTGAGTATTTTTGCGAAAATATATCGCATAAAATATGGTATACATGCCTGCACTAACGATAGTTGCCTTGTGATTGGCGGCCGTCTGCAAGAGAAGCCGTTGCCCTATTGTACCGAGCCATTCGGACGCGTTTTCTTCCACATTGGATGGATAAGATTGGTGTACTCAGTCAACCAAGAAAGACAGAAAATTCTATAAAGTTTTAATACATAGCTGGTATGGAAATCTTTCCATGAAAAATAGCCTAAATAGCCCCCAATCACACAATTAGTAAGGACAGAAGCGTAGTCTGGTGGGATGAAGCTAATTGGTTTATGTTTTGTCCAATCAGAGCGCGAGTTCGCTGAAATCAAAGATACCGACATTCAACGTTACTTCTGTTTTTTCTTATTCTGTCTCCTAGTGATGATTAGAGCCGTGACTATTTTTCATATTCTTCTCGCTCCAGGCTAGACTCAGCTGTCATATACGTACTCAAGCCACACACGTGTGTTCATTGACTAATACCAAGATCAGAGACGTCTTATTCTTTGTATTGATTCGCTCACACTGTTTCTCCCTGCTTATTACTGGCTCAGTGTTCCAGGCCGTTTCGAGAGAACTGCGGTACAGTCATCGACGTAAAGCAGCTGTATATGTTTGAAACATCTACTTTGCCACCGAATGAATCTGTGAAATACTCAAAAAGATGATAAGAGATACGGAAATTTAGCGCAATCATTTGTTCGCAAGCTGGAATACAAACCTTCACACTTTCGCGCTGTGTTCATGATTGGACCGCAGTTATTTGGACATGCCCCTCTACGACCGTGAGCAAAACATGTCCACGTGGTAAAAATTATTAAACTTACATTTACGAAGAATGCTGGATCTTCATAAATTTACAACTATCTTCGTAGATATAAGGGTAATGTGTTAACTTTCTTTGAACATAAATCTAACCTACAAGAATAATCTTGCTATACTAACGAAACAATCAAAAATTGGTTGTCTGTAAAGTCGGTTTACGGACGATGATTAAACGTGACAACGTCATAACAAAACATTAATGAAATGATTGCATACTTTTATCAATAAAATTGAATCATTTTTATTTTAATAATAAAAGAATAAATACTTGAAAAAATACTAGTAATCAGATTTTTAAAATGCAAGAATAATTATCCTTTATTGCCGAAATTGTTGTTGTAATAAGCAATGAAAACCACATTAACTTTTCACTTCACTTTATAAACAGTCGACGAAACTGTTCAAGTATCGCGGATAGATAGCGCGATTCGTTCGGTTCGCGTCCGTCACTGTAGATGACAGCGCCGTAGGGGAATAATATTATTTCGTTTTTATAATACGATTTTATAACAAAACGCATCCCATATACACCAAACTTATTTATAATGTCATACAATATTTTTTAAAACATTGTGCAAAATATCCCGGGTGTAATTTGAATTATTATGTGTAACTGTAAAACATCATTGTTCGTACAAAAACGTATTTTAAAATTCAACATTACTTTCAAATAACCGTACCGATTGTGCTGAAAATCGGTGGACGATCGTTAAATTACATAATATTAATAATTCAAACGACGAAAACATTATTGAAAAGTCAAATCGATGGTTGTTTCAATCGATTGGAAGAGAGATAGATGCCGCGCAAGCGTACAATGAGCGTAACGGGACACATCGTAGTGGGACAATATGCGTTACGGGACACGTTTTCGTTTTCAGTCGGCGTTCATCGATTTATTTGACGTTGTCACGTCAAAAATATCTTAAGACTACTGCAAGAAAACTCTTATTTCTTCCAAGTGTGTACATATTTACCTTGTTTATTACGAATCACAAAATCGGATTTCGGAAATCAGCTCATTGTTTACGAAAAATCCAGTTATTTGAAATTACGAAGTACTCTTCGTTTATTCTAGGTGCATTCTTCCTTAAAAGGTCTGTAAATTTACTGTAATTTCTGACAGTGCAGCCAGGAGGAAAGTAAGCGAATCAGTAGAGGCACAGAAATGTTGCCATTTTATTTTCAGTCACAAGAGAGATTGCAAACATTTATATATTTGCATACATTTATGATTGGGCCAAAATTATTTGGACACTCCCTTCTGTGACTGCGGGCCAGCAGTAGAGTGAATCACTCGACCTACTCATAAGAATAGGGGAGAGGGTGTTTACAGTAAAGAATCAGCCAACAAGAAAGCAAATGAAGGTGGAGTGTACATAGGACTGTGAATTTTAGCCTGACACTAGTTTGATCCGCGAAATTTCCGGGTTTTTGCGAATCAGGTGGTGTCGATTGACAAGGAAAAAAACGTTCTCGCTAAAGATCCAGCCAAACATTACTTGAGCACACACATGACTTTTGAGTGCTACGGTGACGCTAAAACGAATACGCGAAATTTCAGGGTTGCTAAATTGTAAAGGTATCACCACCCATCGCCGCGGGAAGGGGTAGATGATTTAGCTTTGTCTGGGTGGACTGAGCGAGATGATTCTGCAGTGGTTCACTCTCACCTTCCGCAATTTGAAGGTGTAGGGACAACAAAACACACATTCCTGGACCCAGGAAGCGAAATTTTCCACAAATACTCTGACCTGACCAGGAATCTACTCTGAATACTCGGCTCGCGTCCAAAAAGTCTGCATACTAAGTCAAGGCACTGCTTTAAATCACAGAGATAATGATTTTTCAACGCACAATTCACCTCAAATAATAAAAGAGCTCCTCGTTGTTACAAATAACCCGATACATTTTTTACCCTCTGAATGATTCTTGCAATGGAAAAGATAGATTTAAAAACCTTTTTTGTATATATACCTTTGCTGATTTACACTGCATGTCATAAAGAAAACCTGAAGAATTGGACGTAGGAAAAATGAGTGCACAAACACACAGAAAACAAGCCAAAATCAGCCGATGTCAAATGTATAGACATCACAGAGGGTTTCCCTGTTTTTCGCTGTGTTTTCCAAGGTTTTTCTTTGTTTTTACTGCTCTTATGGCAGCTGTCTGTGCTGTGATATTGTTATAATTATTACTGCCACGTAATTCTGTGTTTTTTTCTATACATTAAGAATTTAACATCGGCTGATTTTTGCTTGTTTTCGGTGTGCTTGTGTATCCATTTTTTTTTAATTCTTTAGGTTTTCTTTGTGACATTCAGGGTAAACTGGCAATGGCGTATGTCCAACCTAATGGTGTTTTAATAAAATACATATTCATATTTACTACCCTCGATTCAGACTTCCAAATTCTGTACTCTAGTGTAATCAAAAAATATGTTTGTGCTCCAAATTGATTCTTGTGATTTACATGTACAAATATAGCAACCTGATCATCTGAAAATAAACGAATATTATAAGATATTCTGTTATCAGCGTTCATCCTAAACATAGGGTGGAAATTTGGTAAATTGCAGATCGGATAATGTGTTATTTAACCATTCATTATTTTATCCTATTTTCCTGCGGGTAGCGAGTTTTTCTTACGAGATTAAATTTATGGCACTAATATGATTACAGCTTTACTCCAAACAAAGGCATATAAAACCATTTTCAAACTGCCACACAAAATCTTTGTTTGAACAAGAAATTCAATTATGTTGAGTGGAAAATATCTACTTACAAATGCACTGTATACTCTTGTAAAATATTTGGTTGACTTTTGTTCGCACAAATTTATATCGTGTAGTTCATCCGTAAAGGCTTCTAACAGAAGCTTAAAAACCAAAAATTTTCCCGGAAATGAACACTGACGTCAAATGTTTCATCATCATTGTGATCGATAAGAGAATTTATGGGCACAAATAATTTACTATCATTCTTCCCTTAACTGAACTATTATTTGCAAAACCCACGGTTTGCTAATGTCATGACAACAGGAATTAGCAACGGAGATGTCTTTATAAATTATTATTTTTCGTCATACGGGGATTGTGAATCTCTAAATCTACAGGTAATTTAAAACTTCAAAATTACAGAATCATAGTTGTTACAGAACACGTTACAATTTAACCAAAACGTATTTTGTTAACCTGAAAATATTGTGATAACTTTGGTACATTTCCAACGTTGTTTCGCCTTCATAAATTTTAATGTCATACATAAAACCTAGAGCTAATTATTTACAGTTGCATTATGTTACGGTAATATTGACCTGGATAAAGGAAATTATGAAATTTCATGGTTAAAAACTAATTATTGAGTTTTAATAATGAGACGCTATGAACTTAACAAAGTTTGCCACCGTCCCTTTACAAATAAAGCATACATTCTAGGGATGGGTTAATCAAAGCCTCAAATTCCATGAAATCCATAGTATTATAAGGCTTCGATGAACAGGAAAAGAAATTTGAAGAAAAGTATTATGGGGAAAAAAAGTAAAGTCACTCTTTACCCCGGAAGTTTAATAGGTCGATTTTTTCTTCATACCTATCATGTTATCATGCTCCGAGATATTGTACTTTAACATGTAATAATATAAATAAAACTACAATATGTATATATTCTGTAAACTTAGTTTGTAAAACAACCATTTAAAGGGTAAAAGGTTTTAGCCACATACATAAAAGTTTTAATTTATGGTAAGTTAATGTATGTTTGACACTTAAAATATAGATTTGGATTCGATGGGTATTTTCAAGCTACTCTCTGGGATTAAAATTTGAGGTTTTGATGCGAGAAAATTGGGATTTGACCCATCACTTATATATTAAATTCTGGTACATTGCTTAGTGATGCATACAGGGGGAGAGGGGCAGTTGATGGTCTAAAGCTTCATTTTTGTATGGCAGAAAATTACACTGGATGAAACGACTTTATTTACCGGGCAATTCAGGGATAGCGTTAGTTTATGAACATAAGACCTGCCTGTCTCCTTCACGAGATTCTGCGTCCGCCACTCTAAAAGGAAAAGAAAATATGACAATCTCATATCCAGCCCTGGGACCGGTGGTAGCAGAGCTGGCGAGTTCAGGGAGAAATCGCCCACTGGCAGCGACGTACATAGTTTGCTTTGCCCCTTTAAGATGAGAACGGAGTGGAGCTGAGTGAACGTGTGGAGAAGCGTTCAAGCAACATATAAGTGACAGGTTGAATGCTGCATTGTTTATGATTAAAGTAAATTTAAAAAAAAACTTCTGCTAACTCAAAAATAAACAATCAAACTTCCACACAATTAAGCATGCACAGTAAAATTGACAGACATAATGCATAAGTATTTTACTCACCATTTGCAACGTTTGTGCGTCTCACGTTGCTAATATATGAAATTGGCAAGCAATTTCAAAAACACACTGACAGCAGTCATCTATCAGCAACAAGTAATGCTTTGTACAAACTCAGAGAGTAAACTGATCATGTGTTGCTAACACAAACACATACACAATATCAACAATAAAACATGCAAGATGACACAGAACTATTGGTTACGGGAGAAAACGGGAGTACTCCGGGAATGCCCACTGGATCACGGTGAAGTCTATCATGATCCCCTTTTGTATATAAAAAAATCCCGGAGTTACTCTTATGGGTGGGTTCGAACAAGGATAACTTTGATTGGGAGGCGAGTGATATGACCACGTTTTCTTTATTTTAATAAAATGATTGGCTCGTCAGAATTTTTATTTTCAAAGAGCCTAATTTTTGAAAAGTTAGATTTTATTTTTGTTAATTTTGCATGCTCTGACAATAGCTGTGTGTTATTTAGACCATTACAAATATCCAATCACGCCTTACCCGGAACTCAAACCCAGAACATTTTTCTGCCAATAGAAGTCATGCTGCTGACCACGTTACAGTCATACACACAAGGAACACGCGCTTTTAGTACATGGCATCAACCAATGTGCTTAACGGACAGAAAAATTTCAAACATATTATATCCAGGAATTGATTTCCCAAAATTAGTGCGTATGTATTCTTCTGCAACAGTCGTCCCGTCAACAGCGTTTGTAAACATTTCATGTGGTTGTTAATGTTCTTGGACAAGTGACATTTCGGAAAGATTTTTTTTACCCCTGGAAGCTACTGTTGATAACCGTCGAATCTGAGACACGCTACACGCCGCAAGTGAGAGCGCGCGGGCGCGGGCCCGGGCTAGGCGGCGCGACGCGACGGCAGACAGCCCCCGGCGCGCCAAGCCTGGCTTGGGCGTCGCCATGATTCCGAGCCGTGGAACAGGGACCGCGGTGCACGGCACTGGAGTGCACAGAGTTTATCGATTCCCCACCCCCCCTTTTTTACCTGTCAATAACCTACATAATTATATTATTTTCATTTTATTTTCTCCACTCTTTTTTTACACTTTAACAATAAATCACTCAATTAAACATGAAATTTAGCAATCACAAAAAGCAACCTTGTGTGTGAGTGCATCTAGACACTTTAAACTACGTGCGGTATTTTGATTAATGTAAACATTTGAAAAAAATATTTACATTGATAAATAAATAAAAACATAACTTAATAAATCGAACATTAATTTTGTAAATTTAAAATTTAAAAGAACAATTAATTTAAATAAGAGATAAAGTATAACATTGTTTTATAAAAAAATTATATATAAATTAGTCAAAAAATAATTATTAAAGGAAAAAGTACAAGTTTCAACATAATTTAAAACCATAATTAAATATTAAAGAAATTTTTCCATTAAAATATCCAGCCAAATATTGACATACTTTTCATTTTAAAATAAACAAATCTTTAACCGTACCATTCCAAAAAAAAAAACTTGCAAATAAAATATTATGTTTACACACAGATAAATTGCCGTGGTAAAGCTTTATTTTCTTGTAGCCTACTGTTTTTACTTCTAATAAACTTTTTTTTTTCTAAAACGTCGTGGTAAAATGGCGCCCAGTGTCAGCTACTTTGGATGACATGATTCCCATTTCCCTAATTCGTTATGTGCGTGTCAAACTCTGTTACTTCGTTGTTTGCGAGACACTCGGGTGGCTGTCGTGCTTGGCTTGTTGTTCGCTTCTGACAGTTTCAGAGGAATAAATCATTGTAGGGTTAAGACTTGTGTCTTGGTAAGCATGGGAGTTTAAATATGCGAAAAAAAACTTTTAGAGTTGAAGTATTCTTCACAATAATCAGCATTTATCTTGAAACAGCTGAATCAAGTTTTATGTAGTTTCCTTTTAAAATTTTGTTGTGTTAAACAGTAAGTCTAAACGCTGTGCAAATAATAAAGTCCTGAGCTTTGTATTTATAAATAACTTAGCAAAATTTTGTTTGGAAATCATGATGATACGGTGTAATACATTTTTTATCCTTTTATTTTTACCCACCTTTAATGTTTTATTGTAATAAGTTTTTATTCCGATATGCTGTAACACTTATCTAAGAGGATTGACTATAGTTTTCAGTGATTTGCTGATTCATTGATTAATGTTGTGTTTATATTTACGTCATGTTTATGTGGCAGGAGTCTAAGGTTATATCACACCTATTCATGAGCAACGTGTTCTGACCATATTATAGTGAAAGTTCTTGGATACAGCCATTCCGAATTAGAAATGTTGCAAAATTATAGAATTTCAGTATTTTTTAACGGAACAACCAAGTGTTAAAATGTGAACCGTAACCTGCTAGAAAACAGGTCAGTGACAGAAAATAAAATTCCCTATTTTTACAAAAGATTACTTTGAAAACCAGTTTGTAATACTACCAGAAAGATAATGTAAATTTGTATAACTAATAGCTATGGTTATTTATTTAATAAATGAAATACGGTTTTCGAGATTAAACTGAGTATTTCTTACGAAAATTGGCGCAAACTTTTATATTTTAATTATTTTTTCCTATCACGCATTATTTTTTTGAAACCTTGGTAAAGATACCAGAATATTTATAAATTGGAATTTATATTGTTTTATTATGCTGATTAATATGTGCAGTACATACTGGAAAGATATTCAGGGATATAGATAAATGTAACTATTACAGGTACTGAGAAAACACAAAGCATAAATAACAGGGTATGAATCCGAACACAGTATTACTGCGAACACTATTACTACTGTTTTCATGTAAATGTATAAATTTACACATATCTATAATTTTACATGAATAATTCTGTTCCGCATACAAAATCAATTTACAGTGCTCTGAACTAAAATTAAAACCGACAGTAACGATAATATCCGACGGCAGTGCAGTAACGCAAACTAGTGACCCAGTGACCTAGTGACGTAGGTCAACAGCCGGAGTCCACACGGTCACAGAATGTGGAACACCATAGAATGCCGTAGAAAAAAATTTGTTGAAAATATTATTAATACTATTTTGTGCGAAGCCGTAAATACATTCCACTTAACACATTTTGATGGAGTGTGCGGCTGGAGTTTGGAATGTAGTCGACTTCCGAATCCTCAGAAAGTCCCTCGTAGGTTTCCTGGTATGTGTTTTGTGGCTTTCTGCTTTGTGGCTCATTTATGAGCATTTTTGTGACGAGCGGAACCAATTTTACTTCTAAATAACTTGGAGGGGTCAATAATGTCTCACCGAAACTTCAGTAGCCCAGCGGCTACGAGATATTTTTGTACAAACTTCCTGGTTGGTCGTTAAAAACTTTTCATGATAACGTCCATATTTTCCTGGTTGGTTTTCAGTTTGATAAAAGAGAAGGAAGAGGCAAGGGGACTGCTCTAGATTCCCATTTAAATTATGGTTACTACAATTAAAAATAAATGGTGTGATTTTACACCGATGTAGGTGGCAACTTTATATCCACCAATGTATTTTCTAGCCTAAACTTGTGTGAGTGTATTTACCCACACTGGTCTGCATAAATACACAGATTTGTCGTAAAAATACAAACAAAACACTAAGTAGGTGCAAATTTACCCATCACTGACAAGTAGTTTAACCACGTAGCATTGAAAATCACACTTTAACAATTTATGCGTAATTTCACGGAGTTTTAAGTAGTGAGGCTACTTTTTTCAATATAAATTAAAACAAACATTATTTACGTAAACATGAAGTGAATGTTTGTATGATATATATTTACTAGTGCAAAATAACATCTTTATTTTATGTGTAGAATTACAATGCTGTATTAAGTATTTTCATTGTGCAGCTAGTAAAACTCTACGATAACTGACATACGTATTTTTGAACTTTGAAATGTATAATTTTAAATCATTATGTTTAAAATAACATAGTGTGGGTGTAAATTTAATTATCCCGCACAGATATTTATTAGCTATAGGTGCGTGTACTTTCCGCGTAAAAATTTCGAGATCAGATGTGCGTTATAGTGGTATCGTCTGTGCCTTGTGATTGGTATGAGTTTCTTCGGGCAAAAGTGTACAGGCAGCACATGAAACACACCAATGCTGTGCGGAAGCAAACTCTTTCTGAAAGGCCCGGTCAAATAAGGCAATGGCATATCTTGCAGACGGCGCCAATTGCAAAGAAGAAACAGCTGGCGCAGCGGTACCTTAATGCAATCTAAAGGACGCTCGGATTTTTTCCCCGATAGATACTGTAAAGAAACATACAGTTTTATTGAAAACAATAACTTAAAATTATATTCAATGTGCCATAGTTGAATGAATATTGAAAATTGTGTTTTACTTTATTTTACTTTAACTCGGAATATTTAAATTACAACGTATGATTTGATAAATTTTATTGTGCCTTGCAATTCAGATTAAACTGTTAAAAAATAGAAAGTTTCTAGAATTAAGACCATTCGTCGAGTTTAGCAGTGCATGTTAATCGTTCCATATATCGATATTTTATTACACTTTTCGTTGAGTTACTATTGAAGTTACCCTGTAAGATGTTCCTAAAGGAAGCAAAGAATATTGATTTAAATAGTTATTGACGCAAGAATTGAGGTGTATATACACTTTATTATATTGCATAACAAGTAGACTTGATATTCGTCATTGAAAAAAAAAATTGTATTTATAGCTTCTCGAGCCAACTTACCAACGAACTGTTTAGTGAAACGTTAGGAGGATTCTACGAGGAATCCCGAACACAAGTTATGTGACGTCTGCCGGGAACCGGGGATGTATTTGCCTGTAGTTAGCAGCACCATACCAACAGGTAATGTTTTACGTTTGATACACGTAACGAACATTACTTTCTTATGTCAGGTTATGTGCTCTCACAAATAACAAATCGGTGCTCCGTACCTCCCTACTGCTAAAAAAAACCCTTTCAAGGGTTGAAGTTTGGGTTAGGATGCAAGGTATGGACTCGCGTAATTTTTTTTTAATATATTTGTATCTCTTGTTAAAATATGTATTACCTATCACCATTCTGCACTTTAGAACTTATAAGACGAATGTTATAAATTATGAAAACTCAGAGGTGTGCATGAGAGTTTCGAGAGATTGAGCTAGAACACAGTTAATTCATTAAAATATAGATTGAGTGATAACCCACTATATTCCAACAGGTATTTAGACTGGCCAGTTAAACTAAGCTTAAAAGTTATTGTGAATCAATAGTAATTTACAATATATGTTTCTTTTTGACAGTGCTGTTTAAGCTTAAAGTTTGATAATATTATCAACTTTTTTCGTTAAGAATTATATTTTGTTTATAAAGATTACCATTATTAAATATTCAGTAGAATATATTCACATGTGGAAAAATTATTTCTTAACGTAAATAGTGTTCGTAATTCCACATATTATGATCTCTCACACGTGTGGTAGATAAGATATACCACAAAATCTGCCATAATTTTTACAATTCCGGTATTTGAAAGAAAAGTCACAACATCTTACTATATGCATTATTTACCTACATAAGCGAACTCTAAAAAGAAGTTTGGTGTGATATTTTCTAATTTAAAATGTTATTTTTAACGTGTCCTTATTCTTCTATTTGTTACCTTAAAATGAAAAAGTATATGTTTATATATTTATTATTGTTATGTAGTTTTTAAAAATGGGGTTTTCATAGTTTATCCTGATAAAAATTTCAAATATGTTCTTGAAGGCGTTTCTTATGTATTTGATAAATTTTGTTTGTAATGTACACATTATTTTCAGTGCTGTGTCTGTTAACAAAAAAAATTCTTGCTTATATGCCGGTATTTATAATTAAATTTAAATTAAACTTTATCCTAAAAATATTTTAATATTTATTTTGGTGCTGGTTTTAGAATAATGTTACTTGGAATATAGATTTATAATTTTTTATATAAGTTATGTAAAAATTAATTTTGTCTATATAAATACTATTTTTAGTTGTGATATTGCAATGTGTTTCATAATAATGAAGAAGGAAGTGTTGTATTGACGGGAACACTACATGGGCCAGAATATTCTCTGAGTTATTTCATAATGTTTTTTTGTTCATTTTCGTGCTTTTTCTTATTATTTTCTGATTGAATTATCAGCAAGGCATTTTTTGCATTAAACGGACCATAAAATGTTATATTAGTTTAAAGAAATCATTTTTGAGTGTTGCCAGTAATGAATATCCCTATAGTACCCGCTTACACAGGCGACTATTCGTTGCTTCATTTCAATGGCAATTTGAAAAATTGCAAAGCTTGTAATTAATTGCTAACCAGATTTCCTTTATTTTCTACTAACTCGATTACCCCAAGATTGTATGCATTAATATAAATATTATTTTTTTGCTATTCATCTGTAAAATTTTCCAAATTTTAAACCAGGAACATACCCATTTATTTAAAATTGTAAGAACTGCAGCCCTGAAGAAATAACTCTTTTTTTTTCGGTTTATCTTTACCAGTCAAAAACTTTTACATTTATAATGCATAGCTGATGCACCCAAGCTTCGCTAAGGCATTCGCACTACTCATTACACATGCGCCTCGAACAAAAAAAACTGAAAATCACCTTATAATAACAAATATATATATAAAACTAAGATAATAAGGCAGAAATATGAATAAAATATGCTCTCTTAGAGACAACATTTTTTAAAAACCTTAAAAAGCAATTTTAAACAATGCCGTGTCAATATGATGGCAAATATGATGAAAGATAAATTTTATTAAGAGCTTAAAGTGAAATAAAGCATCTACAATGTAGTAGCCATCGCCAGGAGACGAAGAAAGCATCAACATTGCGCCGTATGTTGCCATGTAGATCATCAGGAAAACGAGGTAGAATATCACTAAAAACAAACATTAAAACAAAAACTAAGACGAATTTGAAAAAAATCTCTTTGAGGTGCCAACGGAACACCCTCCCTCTTCCCAATAAATGGTTAATCCAAGTGTCCAATTTCGCAGATCAAGGTCTCGCCGTCTACGTGCTAAGCGAAATACAGACAAACATTTCTTTTTTTTAATACATAGCTGAATATGCCTTACAATTTCTTGTTGGGATAGTATCAGATATATATATATATATAATATACATATATACATATATAATATATATATATATTCTAGATACAACATTTTCAGGGTCACCACTTTTTCCTCACAGTCTCGTACCCAGTTTTTGTTAGTACTGCTAATGCTATTAAGATGTAGTTTATTGTTAAGGTAAATTTGAGAACTGTTTGAAATAGTTTAAGAATACTGTCTCATTAATTGGTTATAACTGTAGTCTAAGTTGTATTTGTATTCGAGAGTAAAATATTGATACTTAAAGAAGAGAATGTTTGTAAAAATAATTTTATATACATATAGATAGTATTGTCTGAACATAAGGCATACGTAATCAACAAGAAGTACTGTTACAATAAAAAATGGGGGAAAATAATATTGTTTCAGGGAGTATCATTTACCCACTGCTATGCTACGTCAGTAAAACAATGTCCCGTACCTAACATATCGGAAATTTTCCCCCTGTAGGCTTATCAGTATGTAAGCATAGGTCGTAACAAACACAGCTAAATCCTCAGCTCTTACACGAGGTGGCGTAGTAGATGCACGCTGGCTTACGATGAGAAGGATTCTGGGTTCGAGTCCTGGGTGAGGCGTGGGTGGAAATTTCTGATCGTAAAAATATGATACAAACACTTCAAAGTAAACGAAACTGTCAAAATGTCAAAACAAAGTCATAAAAGTGGAAATTGTTGGTCCTTTGGTGTTTAAAAATAATAACCACCTAAAAAAATTATATAATTATAAAGAAAAAAAGGTAGACGCTGGACTCACATATCAGTGATCCCGGGTTTGAATCACGATTTTGCCATTCTGATTTCTGTTGTCCATGGATTTTTCTTAAATCTCTCCAGGAAAATGCTGGACTTGTTCCTCACGTTAGAGCGTGGTGGCCAAGACGTCCTGAGTCTGTTTGCTTGTGTGTTATTGGGTCACTAATGATCTCGCTATTAACAAGACAATTAACTAAAATCAAAATTTGAAAACCATTTGCTCATAACAACTCATAATTATTCCTAAAATAATTGTAAGCTTATCTATAAAGTAATAACCCCGACTTTATGTTCATTAAAACAATGGAATGATGTTAATTATAAAAACCTTAAATATGATGAGAAAAAAAATGTTTTTAGAAAAGAATCACTGGAAGAGGCAGAAATTCAAGTCACTTGTTAAAACTTCTGTAGCAGAAGAAAGGTTTTCGACACGAAAAGGAATGCTCTATGTTCACTGAATGGATCAGCATCTTGGGTCATAAATCGTTCATGGTTCGCGACGAACATTATCTCGATTCTATTTTCATACGGAGCCATAACATTTAAACCTACGGTTTTGCTGTAAAAATTATTAGGTACCTAACTTATACTAATGATGGACGCTAACCCATTGTTGTCCTGTGCACACGACGGTTGCCACTGTCTTAGGATCTTCCGACAAATCATGTCAGATTTTTACAAATTGTATTAAAATGTAAATTTTTTTTTTTTTTTCAAAATTATAAAAGGTATATAAGTAGTTGGAGCCAGACCTTATAAGAATGTCAGAGGAATGAAACATCAACAGTCACGTCTAAACTTAGTGGACACACAGGATGCTATAAGTTTTGCAAACTTGAAAAGTCTGCTGAGTCCGTTATGACTCACTTCTTTAAAATGGCGTGTCAGATAACTATTCCTATATTAGAATCATATATGGCAGCGTACTGTCATGACATAGAAACATACAATTTCAACACACACAAGATAAAACTTTTATTTTTTTTGTAGGTCTATCTTGTGAGACATCTAATTTGGGTTTATTAAGCTTATTAGTAAGTAAATTTTAATAACTGATTCTCGAAGTTATTATGATTCTAAGTTATGTTTTTTTGAGTTATGGCACTTCTTAGTCGTGTGTTTTAAATTACGTGTTTTGATTTGATGACATTTCTAGTTTTGTGTTTTCTGGTTTTCACAGTTTTAAGTTTTAGTTTTATAATTTGCGATGTTTTTTTACTGAAAGAAAGATCTGTTTGGCTAACAAAACATTTGTTTGTATATGACCAAATAAATATAGCATATTAGGTTAATTCAAGCAAATATTTGGTTGTTGGAAAGATTTGGTTGACCCGACAAATTGGTTTTGTCAACTTAACTATGTATTCTGTTAGGTGTTCAAAACATAAAATTAAATATGGCCAACCAAATCTTTTGTTTCATTAAGTAGGTATGTGTTTCTGTCACCATATTTTGTTCGATTATGGCGAGGTTGTGATTTTCTTTGTTACGGTGGTGCTAACGAATGCCGGGTAAGTTAAGATTGTTCTAAGAAGCGTGTGTATCCCTGCATGGCCATGGGTCGTGGGAGTACCACAGCACGCTCCCCCACCTCGCCTGGGTTGGCAGCCATGGACAGAAGTGTGCATGCGTGCCGCGGAGAGAGACTGCGCCGCCTGTCACGAGCGGCCGGATAAACGGGGGCGGTTTAACACGTCGTATCGGCCCGCGCGGTTGTCCTGATGGCGTTCCGCGATAGTGCGACCTGTTCCCCTTTTTCCCCTTCTCAACCCCTCCCACAAACCTGCGGCGGCAGACTGGCGAAACCCCGTCGTGGGAGGGAAGGGGGAGGATTTTGTCGCGACCACAACGGAGCAATCTCCCCGCGAGGGGATGGCTTACACCCTCCTCCCTCGCGGTCATGCGACCCCCTCTCCAACGCCGCCCCAAGTTTAACCGCCCTCCTATCTCGTTTACTGCCCGTCTCCTGGCCCGCACTGGGCTGTTTCCTCCTCTCCCCCTGCCCCTGCTCGTTAGCCACCAGCGTCCAGCCAACCCGCTGCGACTCCGCAGTTCCGCTCTTCCGCTCGCGTGCACGGATATCACCCTCTCGTTCATATACCTACATCTTAAAACTTTATTTAACATTTTAAAATAAAAGGGACTAAGGGACTTAATACGGCGTTAATAATATATACTTTTTGGTATTTATATTAATTTATAATATTTACCTTTAAGCTTCACGTGTATTCGTCTCACGTGATAACTATAATTAAAATTAATTAATTTCATCTTACAAAATAATTCTGTGCCCGAAATTAAAGACATGCAAGAAGATTCTGCACGCTTTCGAGAAGCTTGCTTTGTAATATCTTACATGTTCAGTAGTTAAGGAAAGAATACAAAAGATAGGCCTACATAAAATGGAAGGGATATGTAAACAAACAAACCATGATTTCTGGAATGGGAAGTGAGGTATGGCAGTATGTAGAACACTGTGGTTCGCATTCAAATCTACATTTTTTTCCCCAAATTGTGTCATGGTTTGCCGAATTTACTTGCTTGGATTGAGTTCTCGGATTCCTTTGCAGATGCCTACCACCCCGATTTCGTCCCTAAGTAGTACTTTGATTTTCGTTTTTTTTTTCTCCCCGTTTCTATCGACTACGCTGTTAACGAGACAAAGGGGCATAAAACTTCCTTAAATTAAAAAAAAACTTTATAAACACATTTTATTTCAAATAATTTAAAACAAACTCTGAGAAATAAAACTCTCTATTTCTACTGAGGCTTTTCTAAATGTGTGCTGCCACCTGACTGTTAAAATACATCCAATAAAAACCGGGAAGGTATTTCCGACGGTTGGTTTCAAAAGTGTGTTGAAGTTAAAAAAAAACGATATCGTGCCGTCCGTAAGCTTCCGCCGTAAAACACACACAATATATATTCTTAAATATGAAATGTTTTTGCTATTAGGACAGTTAAGAACGTGTGTCATGTCGAACTATGTGGGTATATAGTTTATGTTGTAACATCTCATAGTGCTTCTTACGTTCTATTGTCAGTATAGTAAGTTCTGATTCCTCGTAACTAGAAGATTTCAGAGGGAGGGAGTGGAATCGAAACACGTCGATTTTGTTTTTCAATTGTTCTTATGCCATAAAAACTTTATATCATTTAATATAATACCTAAAACATAGTAATAAGGTTTGGAAAATGTTCGAAGTTAATTGTGACTGGATGCTACAATTAGTTTCCCCTGTGAAGTAAATGCCTTTGGTATTTAATTATTTTTTGGGAATGAATTCTATAATTCTTTCCTTGGATTGTTCTTGCGATGAGGAAAACTGATTTAATTTATTATTTTCAAGATAAGTCGTTGCTAGTTAGCACTGTTTGTCATAGAGAAAACCCTAAGAACGAAAAGACACACAAAAAACAAACAAAAATCGGCCGATGTAAAATGTTAAATGTATAGACATCACAGAGAACTACGTGGAAGGAATTTCACGACCATATCACAGCACAGATGAAAACAGTGGTCTGACAACGACGAGAAAGTTGCAACAGTAAACAGTAAATAATCTTGGACAACACAGTGACAGACAGAGGAACCCAACGTTGATATTGAACAGATAATATTGACAACACGCCGACAATACAACGACGCACATGTGAACCCAGCAATGAAATTTAACAGGTATTCTGACAACACAACGACGACATCGACTCATTTTGGCTTTTTTTCTGTGTTTTTGTTTATTTATACTTTTTTCAGGTCTTCGGGTTTTCTCTATATCATAGAGTGCAAACCATCAATGGCGTATTTCTTAGATAATGATTTATATGGTATAATTCTGTTCAGTAGATACTATATAATGGTCTTTGAAAATCTGTTAGTGTGTGAGCCTTTAACGAAGTTTTTTTTAATATTAATAAATATAATTGTTTTGGCATAAAAATGTTCTTTCGATTTCCGTACAAGGGAAGTAATTTTCTTCAACCAATGGAGAAAAAAAAAAAACCTCCAATTTACCTGAACAGTAATAATGAATTATTAGAGGCTTGTAAAATTACGTCCTCCTTCAACACCAAGCGAGACTTCATCCACAATTGTTCACAAACAAATCAATGTCATGTTCATTGGTTGCAGTAAATTTAGACACTTTCTGTCTAGATAGCACATCTTAAAATAATATCAAATGTGCTATTTTATTTTTGGTTTCATATCCTTTAAGGTGTGATAAACTACCTATGACCCAGTATCAATGCCATCCTAACTCGCTAGAAGTCATTTTCAGAGTTTATACAAATGTTTAACGCTAACAAATATTTCTTCAAAAATCTTAGTTTTAAATTAATTTTAAATTGTGATTAGAGAAAACAAGACAAAAAAAGTGAGCAAGTCTTCCAGTACTCGCCAGAGATAAGTTAACATCTAACCTCGGTAACGAGTTAATTCGTGTGTTCTTTTTTTCAAAATGCACTTATTCACGAAATAAAACGTAAAATTCTTTAAAATAACGTTGAACGTCGTAAATATACTCAAACTGTGTTTTCAACTATATTTCCTGACGCGAATCACACACAGTTTCTGCAGCCACCGCTATAATTCCCTGCCGGAGAAACAAAGTGAACTATCGAATAATTTGATTTGCAGAGCAAAAGGCAGATTTACATGAAGAAACGGCTCGAAAAAAAGAAAGGAAAATATAGCTTTGGACCAGATTTTCGAAAATGAATTTTATTAAAATACTGCCAATATTTTTAAAATTCATTAAACAGTTAATACTGTAAAGTTTACCTTTCTCTTTGTGAACTTTGACACGCTCTATCCGCCACAGATGGCAGCACCGTGGTTACACATTTCCGTTCCATGTCACACATAAAAAAAAGTAATATTTCAGGCGAAGCCGAGGTTCAAGCCACGGTTCGAACAACTGCGAAACAGCAGAGAACGCGAGGTCCGCCCGTGTTGACGCGAGACGGGTGCGCTGCGATGAACGCGATGCTAATAAATTACTTCAAACCAAGCAAATAACACACATCTGAGACGTCAGCACGACCAAAAACACGGACGCGACGGACAGAATTTGAGATCGCAAAGTTCCATCGCTTTGCTGGCACGAAATTGCCGAAATTATGGTGAGAATTGTGTTTCCCAATGATCGCTTATGTTTTCACATTCCCTTACAATGGTTTTTTCCGAATGAATATTAAATTTTAATCGAACAAATTTTTCTGGTAAAAAAAAATGGTACGATAAAATCAACTTGTAAACATTGATGGCTGTCGTAAATGTGGAAGGAATAAAATAATGAGAAAACATTTTATATTCAGTAATTCATTTATTTTTGTCGTGCGATCGTGCGAGTGAAAAAACGCACGTTCGCAATGAGGCGATATATCGCTCTGAAACTTCGCGTCTGTCGCGCTGTTGCGGTTCCAGCGCGTGGGGAAATCTGGCGCTGCCTGGTCTGACCTTATGCGCCGCGTGCAGTCTTGACCTTTGCACCTGGTTCTGGGCGGAACGTGGAAAAGGGGTTGGGGGCAGGGGGGGGTAGTGGTGAGGTTGGTCGCGTCCTACACTCTCCCGGGACGCTGCCTGGCCCAGGGCGGGATCAGAGAGGGGCGAACGGTGTTTGGGGGACGGTGTGGGCGAGGAGGTTGCAAGTTGGTGTGGCACGGCGTAGCGTGTATGAACCTCCCTCTGTCTTTGATCGCCGGAGCGTGCTCGCAAATGCCCGCCTGGTGGCGATATTTTTTTACAAGGTGGCAGGCCCGGCCACGTGACCGCGTTCACGCGTCTGTTACCTGGCGGTCTCCCGCGCTCGAGAAGTCATGTGTGGCTGCCGAGGTATCTGCGTGACTTGTAGGAACTCAGTTTCCAGTACTACCACAACACTGCAGCACGTTAGTTCTACAGCAAACTAAAATCATACCGCACACTACACACTAACGACACTACAGCACACTTACATTTTCACACTAACTTTATCACACCTTCCCACCTTTTCGAAAAGTTTTAAACTTTTAAATATTATTTAATACTTTAATACTCATTTGCATTCTTTCCCATACGTTTCCATAATGTTTCATGCTTTGTCATGCGTTCTCAAACGTTTTCCGTTAGTTTTCCATACTTTTCCATACACATTCATACTTTTGCACACTTCGTCGCACTTCCGTGCCCTTATGAACACCGTTGCACCATTTCGTATAATTCCAAATACTTTTGCACACTTTGGCCTGGTTTAATTTACCTCCGCATATTCTCTCAGACAACCACATTTTTGCATAATTTTTCATGATTCGCAATTTTTTTGCATATTTTTGCTCACTTTCGCATTATTTTCATATTTTTTAACACTTTCGCATACTCTCCCATACATTAGTATTCTTTGCGATACTTGTACATCCTATTTTCACATACAATAAATTACTTTCGCGTACTTTTACATACCTACATTCACATTCTTTCCAATTCTTTCGCATACTTCTTCATATGCATACTTTAGCTCAATTTCACCATTTTGCACACTTTTGCCCATTTTCGTACGCGGGTACATTAGAAAAGGTTTCGTAAGTGGGTGAATAGACTACAAGGGCAATGTTTTATTGGATAATTACGTTATTTCCAGACACCAGGCTAGACAGCACAGTCTTTTACTGAAACCAGTCGATGTATTTCATTTATTGGCACCTGCCAGATTACATCTTCAGTGCGGATTGCACATGGTTAGGGCGTATTTTATACGTGTTTCATATCCTTCAGGACGTGTTACACCACCCTTGAGCCAATACGTATTATGTTATACGTTTTTACCTGTTTCTTAACAACGCGCGAATTTGGCAGTTTGTTTATGCATTAATATTAATAGGCACCAGCGAAATTCATCAGCAATCTGTCGCACTCGCGTTAATTAATCTTCAGACGTAATGTCTTCAATTCCTTAAAGATTGCATGGACTAGGTGCTATATGGAATTCTAAGGGAAGTAGTGTGTGTGTGTATGTGTGTGTAAACGGGGGGAGGGGGGAATCTAAATGTGCTTACACTTTGAGAAAGTTTTAATTGCGTCAAATAAAGTGTGTTTGTTTGTATAGACTTGAACTAAACCAATTTCTGTTAAAGTGCAGAGATTCTCCTGACTTATCGTCTAAAGAGTCTCTTCAGCTGAAATGTACATATTGTTGGAGCGCAAAAATTAATTAACTCGAGTCATAAAGTTAAATATTTTCTTAGAAAACCCCCTAACGTTCCAGTCCTTCAAAATACTACAAACTTATTCACGTTTATCACTAATCAACGATGTCATTTCTAAATATATTCTTTTAATCAAAGTGGTATTTGTATTGTTATTAGGTTTTGGTTGTTGCGACAACTTTTTTTTATCAATGTTAGCTTAAATATTCTTCCTGTGTATAGCAGAGGCGTTTATTTGTACAATTATATAAAAAACCATTGAAACATCGAAATGTTTTGGTAGCGTAAGATATTAATATAAATAAATGTATTATTAATATCATGAATATGAAAAATGGAATTAAATCCAAATGATTAAGTTGGAAATGTTTTACTTTTTTTCAGCTTTCATTACTACCTCAGTGATCGCTTTAAACACTTCTCCAAAGTAAGGGACTGTTCAAGCGGATTTTACTATCCACTAGAACAAAATAAACACAAAATTATTTCGAGCAGCATGTGCTAAGAGGCAAACTTGCCTGTAATTTTATTTATTCTCTGCAACTTGAGAGATTGTTTTAAGTTTAAAATGTATAAAGTCAGTTTTGGTGAAAACTTATTTTCCAATCTGAATTAACGGCGCACATATTTGTCATGCTTCACGTTTTATGAATCTATAAATTTTGAATAATTGTTTAACTATTGGGACACTGTTTCCGTTAAACCCTGTTCCGCCAGATAACTCTCCCTCCTCTTCCACCTCATCATTTGAAATATAAATAAAAAAATAAAAAAATGTGTCTTGGGTCAGCCTACAGACGCGGGTAAATCAAGACGGAACATTTTTAAAACGTTTGGAAATTTTTTAAAAACGTAATATACAACACATTATAATTGTTCTTGATTATTCCAAAAAAGTTATCAAACATTAGTAGTATATAATAGGGCATCCGGGGACAGGGTGCAGGGTGTGGAGCCTGAGCCGGTGTCCGCCATATTGGATTGTGACGTCACGGCGGCCATCATGGACGAATGTAACGGGACATAGCGTAACGGGACAAGTTTGACCTTTGACCCTCAAAATTCGCCAAAATTGGGCAAAAATTTCCCAAAATTCCTCAAAATTCGTCAAAATTTACATTTCTGTGAAAAAAATTCCGCCAAAAATTCTCAAAAAATTCCACATTCCAAAAATTTGAATTTCGAAAAATCCTCAAAAGTCGTTTTGCCCTAGAAAGAACCCAAATTCCTAAAAGCAGCTTAAAACTCCTAAGGGCTAGCCGCTCTAAGCCGCCGAGGTCATGACCTTGAAAACTAGTTTGCCATGACAGCCATTTTGGATGATGACGTCACCGTTGCAATTTCCGTTACGGCCGCCATCTTTAAAATCTTTATTTATTATCCGATTTTAATGAAATTTTTTTTAAAAATTATAAAAAAATTCAATTAATAAAAATTTAATAAAAATATTTAAAAATCATACATTAACGACACGGAGCTCGGAGTCCTCAGTTCAAACCCGACAAGCGCAAAAAAAAAAATTGCGACCGATCCTTCCCCCTGTGGTGACGTTTGGCAGACTGACTCCCACCACTTTTCTTAAAGCATATATATCGTCACCCAGTATGACGTAATGTCCGCCATCTTGTCTTCGTTGCTGGAGACCACCATCTTGTTTTCGTCGGCGAGAGTGCGCTGATAACATGTTAGTTTAATTCTTACCGCTAGAGTGCAGTAATCATTTATTACTATGACACCCGCCATCTTGAAATTTGGCCGCCATCTTGAAAATCCGTAATTATTTAGCTAGAAATTCGGGAAAAGTTCCAAAATTCATTAAATAAATCACTCATTAACTTACATATCGATTCGACCCGCTCCTGTTCTTGGTTCGATACCCGATCGATGCAATAATGTTTAATTTTATGAAAAAATAATAATTTCAATAAACCATGTTAAACTTTCGTAAAGAGACTGTAAATCCTCTACTACCATCATCCTATCAGACGTCAAGACTACCATATTGAAAATTCGTAATTTTAATGCTAGAGATTCGGGAAAAAGTTCAAAATTCATTAATAAATTTGTAATCTATATTCTGATTGATTGGATCGACTAAGGTCCTTGGTTCGATCCCTGGCCGATACAAAACAACATTAATATTTTAAAAAAGTACCACTAAAGTGTAAGGTTTGAGAAAATAAAAAACACCGCAAGTTCTTTTAAAAAAACTTTTATTACATACAAGTACAAAAAAATACACAGACAAATTACTAAAGCCTTTTGGATTCCTCGTTTCAAACAGTCTTCTTATTGTACGGACTAAGCCTTTTACATGACTTTAAATGTCTATCCGATCCGTTCATCACCGCAGCCAGAGACGGACTGAACTTCATATAACCAGGGTCCCACTTATATTTTTCTCATTTGCTGGTACAACACATGAGTCAAAACAATAACCATGTTCATTATACTTATCGGAGCATTTTTATAATGAAGATGTAAGCTATCAAGACGTGAAATTAGTTTATTGCACTTATTGCACTGAAATTGCATTCTTTTAACATTATTAGAACAACTGCTTCTTTCATGTCTGCGAGCATTTAAGGTGATAGTAAATGATGCGTCACAGTATTTGCACTGACGCAATGTACGCTCTTCATTAATTGAATTATTCAATGCTGATGAAACTTCAGCTGATGGTGGAACAGCACATATCGAAGTCTCCTCCAGTGTTGTCAGAGGCGTCGCCAACGGGATCTGCTCCAACATCGTCGGCGCCGACGTCATGGTTTCCGTCGTCGATGGTACATCCTCCATCGAGTACGACGTTAAAGTCGGTAAAGATGCCATCGAAGACTCAAGAACAGGCAATTACACGACTTATGCACCAGAAGAAACAAACTAGGTGATCCGTACACCGTCGACGGCAGTAACAAACTGAGCGTCCTGCTGTATAGGACTCGCTTATATACATGCACCGTATGGAATAATACGCTAGTCAAATCAAGAACCATTTACAATAATACTAGAGTCAAATCTACAAATTAAAAAAGAGGATCATTTGATCGAAAAAAATTCGATCTCTCCAATATACGCCAGGCTCCAAGAGCTACATTTCACGTCATCAGATCCATCTACATTTTGCTCCTATGCTTCAATTGATCATTAGCTTCAAGTGCTCCAACAGCTCCATCAGCTCCAACACGTAATGTACGCAATGTACGCGCAATACATGCAATTTACACGCAATAAATGTAATGATTACACAGTTCACACAGGAAACGGAACGTACACACAGTACACACACACAGGAAACGGAACGTACACACAGGAAACGGAACGTACACACAGTACACACACACACACACACAGAGGAAACGGAACGTACACACAGTACACACAGGAAACTGAACGTACACACAGTACACACAGGAAACTGAACGTACACACAGGAAACGGAACGTACACACAGTACACACAGGAAACTAAACGTACACACAGTACACACAGGAAACTAAACGTACACACAGTACACACAGGAAATGGAACGTACACACAGTACACACAGGAAACTGAACGTACACACAGTACACACAGGAAACGGAACGTACACACAGTACACACAGGAAACGGAACGTACACACAGTACACACAGGAAACGGAACGTACACACAGTACACACAGAAAACGGAACGTACACACAGTACACACAGGAAACGGAACGTACACACAGTACACACAGGAAACGGAACATACACACAGTACACACAGGAAACGGAACGTACACACAGGCTTAGTTGGAAATCAGAATACAAGAAATAAAAACATAAAATTTTTACTTTCAATATTTTATTACTTCTCAACATTACACAAATACAAGTAAAAGAAGCCATTATTGTATGTAGCCAGCTTTCCTCAGTTCTTTGAGTATGAAGGATATTTCTTTGATGCACGGATAGTTTCCTGCACAAAGCGAGCCATGTAGAAGTCTTAGCCGGTCAACCAATATGTTTGGATCTTTCCATGATGTGTAATCAATCTCTTCTACCACCATCTTACTTGCTTGTTTATTATAAATACTTTTAATATCACAATCGTCCCAGTGATCATTATAAGCATTATCAGATTTATTTATTATAACACGACGTTTCCATCGTTTCGGTCTCAGGACATCGCCACATTCTTCGATCTTGTCAGCTCTAGGTGCTTCATCACAGTCTATGCCTTTGTCAACAGCCTCAGAGTCACTGTAACAATCACTGTAGAAGACATCCTCTTCACCCAGATTATCGTATGAATTCGCTATCGATGATGTCGAAGTGTCTTCATCGTCTTCATGCTTCCTTTTTAGGAGTCCATCATTTTTACAAAGAATGGAGGATCTACTGAATATAGGCTTGAAAGCATTCTCACTTTTCACGGTGTTGATACTTACATTAGTTTCAGTCTTCCCGAAGCCATTAGCATCCTTCAATTTATGTTCTTCCTCACGATCGGGTGAGCTAATAACATCACGCCCAGGACAAGGAAAATTATTATCATAATGCAGATCACTCTTCTTTAGTCTAGTGGATCCATCGGTGTCCTCTATGCCGTAAGTAGTCTTGAC